>NC_064864.1:26668036-26968036 GCF_024139225.1 Suncus etruscus
AAAAGACACAATAAAAAAATGCTCCACATCACTAATCATCAGGGAGATGCAAATCAAAACAACTATGAGGTACTACCTCACACCCCAGAGAATGGCATACATCACAAAGAATGAGAACAAGCAGTGTTGGTGGGGATGTGGAGAGAAAGAAACTCTTATCCACTGCTGGTGGGAATGCCCTCTACTTCAACCTTTATGGAAAGCAATATGGAGATTTCTCTGAAAACTGGAAATCGAGTTCCCATATGACCCAGCTATACAACTACTAGGAATATACCCTAGGAACACAAAAATACAATACAGAAATCCCTTCCTTACACCTATAATCATTTTAGCACTATTTACCATAGCAAGACTCTGGAAACAGCCAAGATACCCTTCAACAGATGAATGGCTAAAGAAAGTGGTACATATACACAATGGAATATTATGCAGCTGTCAGGAGAGATGAAGTCATGAAATTTTCCTATACATGGATGTTCATGGAATCTATGATGCTGAGTGAAATAAGTCAAAGAGAGAGAGAAAGACACAGAATGGTCTCACTCATCTATGGGTTTTAAGAAAAATGAAAAACATTCTGCAATAACAACCTTCAGACACTAAAGGAAAAGAGCTAGAACTAACAGCTCAGCTCATGAAGCTCAGCACAAACATGGATGAGTTTAGTTAGAGAAATAACTAAGTTTCAAACTATCCTATAATGAGAATGTACGAGGGAAATAGAAAGCTTGTCTAGAGTACAGGCGGGGGTTGGGTGGGGAGGAGGATGATTTGGGACATTGGTGATAGGAATGCTGCACTGGTTATGGGTGGTCTTCTTTACATGACTGAAACCCAAACACAATCATATATGTAATAAATTTGTTTAAATAAATAAATTTTAAAAAAGAAACATGTCTGTAAGCCTTTGTAAAATAAATTTGCTAATCAAGGTTCAAAGAAATAATATAGCCAGTAGGTGCTTGCTTGCATGTAATCAACCTAGTTTTGATATCCAGTATCCCATAAAGTTCCCCGAGCATCACCAGGAGTGATTCCTGAAAACCAGAAGTAACTCCTGAACACTGATGAGCATGGTCCTAAACAATTAAAAAATTATGTAAACCAGAAGAAAAATATTAATTAATAGTTCAAACATAATGAGTTTGAAAACAAATATTGAGTAGAGGAATTATAAAACACACAAAAACAAGTTCTTTGAAAGTATAGTAGTAAACTTTTAAAATACAGCAGCAAGCCCACTGAATAACCAAGCAATTTTTAGAAAATTTTATTCATTGTATTATCCCATTTTAAACTATTCTGTAAAGATATAGTGATCAAAGCCATATGGTATTAAAGCGGTACTGAGACAAGAGGTATGGAATTGATAATCAAGAAGTGAAATCTTGTTTACATGGACACCTAATTTACAACAAAGGAGCTAAGAACATAAAATTGAGAATGAAAATTCTTTTAAATAAAAAGTGTTGAGAAAACTGAATTACTACACAGGAAAGTATATAAGTGAACCACTGTTTCAGAATGTGTACAAAAGTTAAGTCAGTTGGATTAAATACTAAGATTTTAAGCCCAAATCTAGAAAACCATATAGAAGAAAACATAAGCAAAACATTTCCTTCAGTAGTATCTTTGCTGATTAGACTCTATTGCAAGAGAAACAAAAGCAGAAATAAATGAATGGAATTCCAACATGCCAAAAAGCTTCTAAACTGCAGAGGAAGTGATTTATAAAACAAAAAGATATCTTAATGAATGAGAGAAAATGTTCTCCACACCATAAATCTAGGAAAAGCTAACATTAAAGATAGGCAAGGTACTTAAAAAGCTCAGCAGTATCAATAACAACAAAAAGAACATCATCAAAAATATGGAGAAGAGTGCACTTACTCTTCACCAAAAAAAAAAAAATAGATGACAGACACATGAAAATGTTCCTCAGTGATAAGAAACCAAAAGGACGGTAACTTTACATCAGTAAGTATGTGATAGCTATCCAATTTGCTATGTCCAAAAGATTTTATATAGCATATAAAATAGATAGGACATAGCAAGGGCAGATTAGTATTTGTAGATATAAATGCTTTTCTATATTAATAGTGGGAATATAAAAGAATACAGACTCACTTACAAAAATAAACAAAAGACCAACTATAGGGTCTGGAAATACTAATTTGTCTTAATACAACAACAAAAACAATAACAACAACAAAAAACAACCAAGTGCCACACACCCCTCTTTTAAAATTTAATTTAATTTTTATTTTTTGTCTTTTAAATAGGGGCTTTAGCCTTTTTCATAGAACATTGAGATATAGATTACTTTATTTAACCATATATTTCTTTATTTTTCATTAAAACTCAAGAAGAAAGGAAAAATAAAAGACTATGATCCAGGAGCCAAATGGTTTCAGATACATTGGTGGGGAAAAATAAGGACAGAACTAAATTTCCAAGCCAAAATCAATGACAATAGAATCAAGACTTTAATAATCAAAACTTTAACCATCTAAACTTAAATGGCCTGTTATATTGGCAGACCAGGATTGTGGTATAGAATGCAGTCTGGGCTCATTGGTTGAGGGAGGTTGACACTATTTTGGGGAATGGTCCTGACTCACAGTATATCTGAAATTCAACTATGAAGGACTCTGTAGATCACAATTGTTTCAATAGAAAGAAATAGAACTGCAAGATGAATCAGCAATTAAATTTCTGAGTATTAATCCAAAGATAATATGTATTCCTTTCATTTGAAGTGATAGATGCACACTAGACTTATTGCAGTACTATTAATAATAATCAATATCTGAAATCGATTCAAATGCCCAAGAATGGTTGAGTGGACAGAGAAAGTGTGTGCGTTATACACAGATAAATACTGCTCAACTATAAGGGAAGATGAAATAAAACCTTTTTGCTCAGCATGGATAGAGCTAAAGGGTATAATGCTAAGCTGTGCACTAGAGAAACTTCAATATTATAAATATATGGAGCTGGAATTGTGGATACTAATTTTACTTAAGAATCCACACTCCAGATCTAATTCCATTTATTTTGTAATTGTAGAACCAAGAACTATTTGGTTGTTGTTCCTGGTTTCTGGCACATAGTTAAATCATTTAGTGTTTCCTGAGTGAATAATAACTTTTATTATTCAGGGGCCGGAGAGCTGCACAGTGGTAGGGCATTCACCTTGTACATGACAGAACCTGGGTTCAATTCCCGGCAACCCATCTGGTCCCCTAAGCCTGTCAGGAGCCATTTTTTTTTTAATTTAATAATTTTTGTTTTGATCAAAGTGGATTACAAATCTTTCATAGTAATAATTTAGGTACATAGTGACATTGAATCATGGTCATTCCCACAACCAGTATTCTCCTCTCTCCATCCTGTTCCCAGCATGCATCCCATACCCCCTCCTTTGATGCAGGGGCTGCTAGTATAAGTGATCCCCTCTGTGTCTAGCTTGTTGTAGACTGGGTTTCAATTCTGTTGTCGTTGGCTTTGGATTTGGTGTTTAAGTCTGATCATTTTTTTTTCTACTCAATGTTCATACACCTGTTTGGTCTTGGTACTCTCTATTAATTCCCCCTGAATTTGTGAGGCTGAACAAGATGGTTCAAGGGATGTGGTTCTGTTTGGAGGGAAGAAAAAAAGAAAGAGAAAAAAAAATAAAAGGGCGGGGTAAAAATCAAACAAGAAAAAAACAGGAGTAGTCCTTCTAGAGGCTATAAAGATCAATTTAAGAGAAGAAAGGGAAAAAGAAAGAAAAACATAAAAACCGTACAAAAAATCAAACAAAAGAACCCAAAAAGCACTGCAGCAATAAAGACAACCACCAAACAATAACCATGGTCCTGAAATAAAAACAAAACAAAGCACACAAAATAGAAAAAAACTGCAACAATAACAACAACAACAATAAAAAATTAATTTGTGCTTTTTCTTTTTGCCTAAGTATAGTAAATATTGGGGAGATTAGAAAGGGAATTCTCTTGGCCTAAGAGATAAAGGGTTTCTCTGCCCTTGAAGCATAATATCACGGGAATAACTATAGGCTCTTTTTCTCTTCCCTAGGCTCTTTTGTGTTGTCTGGAAACTTTCCGCTCCATCATGGATTATAAAATCTGTAACGAGAGATCTCGTTATTTGAGCAGGTCGTAGGATGGAGACTACAGTGAAGTCTTTCTTTATGTTTCTAGAAGTTCTGTTCCAACACTGTAATTTTAATCAGTCTTGGTTTTTGCACCAATCCTAGTACGAAACCTAGGACAGAGTCTCATTATGTTTCAAGAAGTTCTGCTCAGTTGCAGTTGTCTCAACCAGACCTCTGGGATTAAAGATCTTGGTTGTAGACAATGGGGAAGCCTGGATTTCCTTTATAAATTGAAGACCTCTATAATATTGCCTGTTAACCTGATTATCCCCAAATGTAAGGTAGTCTCTGGCATCACTTTGTTCCCTTAATTACTTTTTAAACTCATTTTTATTTTTTCTTTTATATATGTGAGAGTATATATGTATGTATACATGTATATATATATATATATATATATATATATATATATATATCCATATATATTGTCTCATTTTTGTTTTCTTCCTTTCCTTAACTTCACCTGTTTTGATTCTGCTTGGTATAAAAACCTAAAAGCAAAAGTCTTGCCTGGGATAAAAGTTCAGGTTAAAACCAGGGTATAGAGATAATGGATCCTGACACTCTCTCCCCCAAATGCACTAGCAATATAATATAGCACCATTTCTTTTTGCAAAGGCATACTAAAAGAGGGGAAACTTTACATATAGAAACAAGCTCTTATCTGTTAGAGATAAGAACTCATTTATTTTACAATACAGTGGCACCTCCCAACTTGAATATATGTCATGTGGTCCTGAGACTCCATGTGATTAGACAGCGCTGTCCAACCTCGAACCCTAGATCTCAGACATAGATCTGACATTGTTCTCTGCAACAGCTCCAGGAACCAAACTCCTTCTGGGTCATTCTTAATACTGCTGGGACACCAATATGCACCAGTTTTGATATGACATCCTGACAATGAGAAAATGTCAACAACTAGGTCTAAGAGCAGGTTGTCTTACCTCACTACCTAATAATAAGATAAAATCAGAAGACAAGTCATCCTTTGATCTGTGCAAAAGCCAAGATTGCTAACAACAGAAGACTGACCGTGACAATTATGACTGCCGGGAGCAATTTCTGAGGGCAGAGCCAGGAGTAACCCCTGAGTGCTGCCTGGTGTGGCCCAATGCCCCCAATAACTTTTATTATTCACAATGAACCCTTTTAAATAAAACTGGAGTTTCTGTATTAGAAAAATTATTGATGGACCTTACTTAAGATAGAAACTACTGTCTTCTAATATTCAGTCTTATCTTTGACTATCAGAGATGGAAGAGGACCCAGAGATTGAGAACAAACAAAAATGACTGATGATTTAATTATTTGTATCAATGAATGTAATGGAGCCTGCAATAAAGGCCTATATGATTTGGGAGTTCCTATACTGGTAATTGATTCTAAAAAAAATGTAAACTTTCCTTCAGAATTTCCATATATAATCCTATGGATCACTTCCATTTATCTCTTGTCTCCTTTCTAATGAGTGATATTGTGTTCTTTATTTTTTTTTCTTCCACTCAGCTGCTTCCCTTCTTAGGAGCAAAAGGCTTGTGTGGTGGGATTCCTGGCTTGAATGTTAGAATTATTGAACCTGTTCTTGCACCTTTTCACTGTGTGGATTATTTCCTGCTTTGACTTTTTTTTATGTATATATAAAATCCTTCACCAGTGCAACATTCCCATGACCAATATCCCAAGTGTCCTTCCTTCCCACCCCACACCGGCCTGTACTCTAGACAGGCTTTATACTTCCCTCATTCAGTCACATTTTGTTATGATAGCTCTCAGTGTAATATTTCTTTGACTGCACTAAACAATCCCTGTGGTGAGCTTCATGTCGAGAGCTGGACCCTCCAGTCCCCCTTTATTTTGTCTCTGAGAATCATTACACAAATGTTTTTTCATTTTTCTCAAAACCCATAGATGAGGGAGACCATTCTGTTCTTTATAATAAACTGAATTCTATTCTTTTAAATACTAGGGGCAATCATTTTTTTTCCTGATTTCTGTGTGTTCTAATGAATGTTTTGAATTTAAATGTTTGTGAGCATTCTGATTTTTTTTCCCTTGGCAAAGGCAGAAATATAGGCTCCATGACTACCTCATTTGAAACTATGTCTGATTTACAATCAGTCCTAGATTAAACCCTTAGTCTCTAAGGTTTGGTTAGTTCTTTGTCGGTAATGCCAGAAATAAATTTAATTATTGGACCCTCAATGGTATAGAGAATGGAAGGATTTATAGATAGAAAAAATAAAATTCTCAAGTCAAGTATTATTAAATATGTCCTAAACACAGAGCTAAATATTTTTCTCCCTATTCCAGGCGGATTTATTTCTATTGACTTGAATGTCAATCATTTACTTTACCTTCCTCTGCTCAAATTACTAACATATGAAAGGTCAACTGAGATGAAAGATCTATTCTCAGTGGGATATTCGCAAAAATACACTAATTGAACAAGTAGCAAATTTCTTGGGTTCAGTCGAATTGATTTATTATGCTGTAAATTAATAGCTATCTTTGGCCATAGTCCATCTTAGCAGAAACAAAGGCTGCATATAGTTTCTATAGTTCAAGTACTACTAACATCGCCCTTAAATAAGTGGAAATTCAATACATATTTATTGATTGACTTGATATTGAATTTTTGTGATGAAAAATGCTTACTTTTATTACTCTCCAATTTTGGGCTATCTTAAAATTGAGCTTAATCCTTTGATCCAATTGTAGTACAATTCCCAGTTTTAATCTCCACTTTAATTTATCAATTCCAATTAGATTTTTAACATTTTGCTGATGCTGAGTTGAAGAGAAAGGAAATCCAGAGAGGTTAAGAGACTATATTTAAATAAAATAATCTCCTAAAAATTAAGATTTCTGAGTCAGATACAGCATAAGTTAAAATTATGATTTCTCTTTAGGGCAAATGAGACTATAAATATAAACAAAATAATTTGCAGGCTAGGCCAGAGTGGTAGTGCAGTGGTAGAGGGCTTTCCTTTCACACAGTTGACCCAGGACCCATATCATTTCTATTTAACATCAAAATTTTATTTTTACCTAGTATTTTAATTAATTTTGAGAGTCAAAATTTAAATGATAAAATTTAAATGTCAAATTTATAATTCTTCATTATCTTTTTGTGGAGGGTTGGGCCTCACCTGGAGGTGCTCAGGGGTTACTCCTGGCTCTGTGCTCAGAAATTGATCCTGGAAGGCTTGGGGGACCATATGGGGATGTCGGATATTGAGCCCTGGTAGGCCAAATGCAAGCAAACCACTGTGCTATTACTTCGGCCCCTAATTTTTTTATCTATTACTAAGGTTTAAATATTTTGTCCCATCTTATGTAGGAAAAATATTACTATTTGCATTCATATCTTAACTTGGATCTGTATTTTAATGTGATATTTTTAGAAATGTGGTTCTTATTTTATAATATTAATATGTAGTATATATATCTACATTTCATTACTTATTTTTATCTTATATTTTTCTTTCTTGAAAGTTTCCAAAATTAAGCCTTATATATCTTTTCACATGCTAACAAATGGTCTTATAACCAATGATCTCTGGCAAAATCAATAAGTTAAGCAAATTCTTTATGTATTTATACTTTTAAAATATTTTACCATGCAGCTCATCACATAGAGTGATGAGTGCAGTTGCAGAGATGACTACACTGAAAACTATCATAGAATGTGAATGAATGAGGGAAGTGGAAAGCCTGTCTCGAGTACAGGTGTAGGGGGGTGGGGAGGAGGGAGATATGGGAAATTGGTGGTGGGAATGTTGCACCGGTGAGGGGGGGGTGCTCTTTACATGACTGTAATCATACAACTATAATCATGTTTGTAATCACGGTGTTTAAATAAAGATAAAAAAAATATTTTATAAAAGTAATGTCCAAAACAACATCATGGATTAGTTATGCCAGAATACCTGACTAATTAACATAATAATAATAGCTGTAACAAATTATGCCATTAGTAGTAGTATCAGGATCTGAAACCAGGGCCCGGAGTGATAGCACAGTAGTAGGGCATTTGCCTTGCATGAGGCCAACCCAGGACTTGAACCAACCTGGTTCGATTCCTCATTCAATATGTTCCTCCAAGCCTGCCAGGAGTGATTTCTGGGTATAGAGCCAGGAGTAAGTCCTGAGTGCCACCGGATGTGACCCCCCTCAAAATAAAAGAATCTGATACTATATTAAGGAAAGTCACAGTTATCAGAATGATTACAAATTGTCTTGAAATAAATATTCCAATATTCATATATATATTGCTTATAAAATAGGAATGAATATCCCCTAAACCACAATGAGAACTTCTTGATGGTGATAAGTTAAGGAAGACATAATACTCTGTGAACATGAGACATAGATAGTTGTCTATGTAAGTAGTAGCCTGTCTTCTCCAAAGGATTGATTTGACCTCTATTCCCCATAATGTTACTATGTATTCACTGGTGTGGGCAGAGAGAAAAAGGATATTTCATGCTGGCTATAATAAGTAAATTAAAATACTGGGTAAAAATAGTTTAATAGTAATGAAGAGTAACTCATTTACTCCTGTAACTATTTAACAAATATATAGCAAGTCATTATCTGATATTTATCATTATATGTTATATATAGTTTGATTATATATGTATATCTATGTCAAAAACATAGGAAAAAACCTGGTTTCTGCTTTTATATGTGAGTATTTTTGATAATCAGCCTTGAGATATTCACCGACTATGTGAGAAAATGAAAGATCTTTTAGTGAAGATGTGAAATTCAGTCTTCTATATGGAGAGGGAAACAGAAAAGGTAGATAACGAAAATCTTAGATTCCTTTAGCTACACAATACTAAGAAAGTTTCAAGGATAAAGTTCCTACCCCAGGAGTCTTGTTACCACATAGTGACATATAATACTTATGAAATATAGGTTATTAACTATGAAAAGCCTAATAGAATTCTAGTCTTAGATGAACATTTTGGTATGTCAGAGAGACACATCTGATGTTGGATGTCAAATTATGTGAACCGAAATCCATTTTCACAAAGGATAGCTGAGTATCATACTACTAATGCCAACTAATCACTATGTTCACAATATATGCAAAGAACAAAAATCCTCTAAGAAAGTATGGATGAGTTTATTGAAAAATAATATAACAAAACCCTGAGTGATGGGCCCGGAGAGATAGCACAGCGGTGTTTGCCTTGCAAGCAGCTGATCCAGGACCAAAGGTGGTTGGTTTGAATCCCGGTGTTCCATATGGTCCCCTGTGCCTGCCAGGAGCTATTTCTGAGCAGACAGCCAGGAGTAATCCCTGAGCAAAGCCGGGTGTGGCCCAAAAACCAAAAAAAACCCTGAGTGATAGTACAGTGGACAGTGTGTTTGCCATGTATGTGGCCAATTAGGTTTAATCTCAGCATTCCATATGTTTCCATGAGCCTGAACAGGAGTGATTTCAGAGCACAGAGCCAGGAGTAACCAGTGAGCATTGCCAGGAATTGTTCAACACCCCCCCACACACACAAAAAAAAAAACAAAAACCCTGAAAAATATGTAAGTCTACAAAAATAAGGATTCTCTTTGATCTTCTTATTATCTTTTTTTTATTTTTGGTTTATGGGTCACAACTGGCAGCACTGAGGGGTTACTCCTGGCTCTATGCTGAGAAATCACTCCTGGCAGGCTCGGGGGACCATATGGGATGCCTGGATTCAAACTACTGTATGCAAGGCAAACACCCTCTCTCCATGCTATCTCTCACCTCTTCTATTCACACTACTTCTCAGATTTTCCAGGGCACACCAGCGATGCTTCTGTTATAGGAATATTGTCTCCAATTCTTTTTTCCTACATATATATGTATATAATGTCAAGCATATATAGTAAATTATAAATGTGTATCAGCAAATATATACATATATGTGTTGTCAAGCATAGATTTAATATATTTGACAATACATCTATTTATTCAGATGTCAACTTGTCAATAGGCTGAGCAAAATGAGTCAAAGGGAGAGGAACAGACATAAAATGATCACACTCATTTTGGGGATATATAATAAAATATGGTGTGGTCATAATATCCAGAGACAATAGAGACCCAGGAGTAACAGTCCATGGTAGGAAGCTTGCCACAAAAGAGCAGAGGAGTGCAGTTAGGACAGAGAAAGGATCAATATATTCAATGATGGTTGTTCTCTCAATAGTCTATAAATTAAGACATATAAATAACTCCTAATAAATTGCCAGTCTGTTTTTCTTGTAATGATATAGAAAGCATAGAAATAGCACTGCAGCTTTATGTTATCATTGATACAAATAGATTAACCATTCTGAGTAAGCAAGGACAGTTGTAAAGGAATATCTATTCAATCTCCAGGATTTTCTTGATCTTGACCTTTCCAAAGTAAACTTAGTTCTTGCTTTGGCAGTTTATATAAACCTTCAGAAGTGATTTATAAAATATTGATTTAAGTATCTTGTGATTTTGAGCAAATTTTGACAATGAAGAAGCTACATTATAACTATGGAACATTCAGTTCAATTTATGTCAGACTTTTATAGCATTACATATAAAATAAAACAATTCTGTCAGTGTTACTTGTTAATAAATTGTTCACTACTTTTTATCCTTAAAATTAGTCTTATTTTATTTTTTAAATATGACTGATAATTTTTTTCTTCTATTGTTCTCATTATTATGAGAAGATAAAAGATTCAACAGTAGCCAAGTTTTCTTTTCTTTTTTTTTTTTTTTTTGGTTTTTTTTTTTGGGGGGGGGGGCCACCCGGTGACGCTCATGGGTTTCTCCTGGCTATGCGCTCAGAAGTCGCTCCTGGCTTGGGGGATCATATGGAACGCCAGTGGATAGAATCGAGGTCCGTCCTAGGCTAGCACTGGCAAGGCAGACATCTTACCTCTAGCGCCACTGCGCCGGCCCCAATAGTAGCCAACTTTTCACTAATAACCTTTTTGCTTTTTTCTTTCAACATAAGACAGTTGGATTTGTTGGTAAAGAAATAATACTGATGAATTGAAAAGTCATGCATTTTGAGAAATAACCCTTCATTTCTGATGACTAAAGACATAAAAAGTGAAATAACATGCATTTACACACACATACACACACAAACACACACACACACCCTCCTAATTAACATCTTCCAATGTTAACGTTAGGAAAAGCACCAAAGTAGCCAACCCCTGTTTATTTAATGTATTGCTGTTCCTCAGAACTTTAGGCCTCTCATAAGAATCTACGTGTTCCTCTATATTCCACTTTTTCCCATTCTAATAATTGAATTTCTTAGTGCAGAAATATGTTCTGATATTATTTGAGCAGAAAACTTTTCAACTTATTTCTCTGTCACTTATTTTCCTAGAAAGTTTATTCTCATCAGAGGAGCCAGATATTGTGAAAATGAGAATGAATTTTCTTAATAATCTATAGTGACTTTCAGAAGAAACAATAACATTTTTATCATATCCTACAGGTTCTCAAATATGGGTATTCTTTATGACCTTTTCTTTTGAACCCTGTTTTTTTTGAATACCATTTTATCCTTATTAGTTTCCTTGCTGCTCCCCAAACATAACAAAAAATATGAAGCCTTAAAATCTTTGTACTATATATTGCCTACTTCCTTGTAATAGTTGTATTGATTCTTTATTTCAAGTAGCATTGTCCCAGAGAAAACTTCCTTGGTTATTCTATATGAAACAGCATTTATCTGCTTATTCTACTCATAATTCAGTTAATTTTTATTCATAGCACTTGGCTTGCAAAATCTGAATCTTAGAAGCAAATTTGCTTGGTCAGTTACCATTCTGATAAGCCTGTGACACTGCTTGGCACACAATAGGTACTCAGATGTACTTGTCAAGTTAATAAATGAATGCATTTTATACTTGTCTAGAGTTGGCATAGTAGACTTTTCCTAATTCCCCCCCCCAAAAAAATCCCACTGCACACAACAGAAACGTGAGTTTCTCAATGGAAAGAATCCTATTTTATTTTTAAGATTTCAATTATTCAATGAATTTAATCAAACCTCCCCCAGAGGCATATAAACAATGCATGTATGCTTCTATGCAACATCTCACCAATACTGACATCATAATCTCATGAATCTAATTTCCAATTCTGTTACAAAGAACTGCAATGAATGAGAAATTAGATGCATAGAATTTAAGAACTTGCAATCAGTTGATTAATTTAGGGTTATTCTTTCTAGGGATAAATCTGTAAAAAGATAAATGAATTAGTTGATGACTGGTTGCAGAAAATTTGGTAAAGTCAAGCAAAAATAAATAACAAAACAAGTACTTCGTTAGAGTTTTTATCTACAAGAATGTTAAAGCAATGCATAGAAAAAATTCTATCTACCAGGTGTCAATTTGAGCACATCAAAGAGCAATGTTTTATTCACCAATCACAGCTTCCCTACAATTTGCTAATCTCCTGAGATTGATACTGAAAGCTGCATTAATCCTGACTGTCAACTCAGACTCACCATCTGAATAGAAAATGGTATGTGCTCTGGAATTCTTTAGTAAGAGAAATTGAAAATTCCTTCTTATGTGTGGCTTGTGGTGCTCCCCGGCACAATTTGTAAACCGTACAATAGAAACAAAATAATTTCTTTTTAAAATACAACAAAGAATTGCAGTGATTTTTCAAGAAGAAATATCTTTCTTATCAGATAGTTTCTGCCTAAGAAATAGTGCTAGCTGAAGACTAAAAACAAAACAAAAACAAGATTGATTTCTATCCCAACATATTTGTCAGAGTATTTAACTATACTTAACTACCTTTTGTTGTGAGTAGTAATTTTATGTAAATAAAAATATTTATCTTAAAATTTTACCTTATTTCACCTGTACATACAAGTTGATATCGTCAATGTATCAAGAATTTAAACTTGCAGCTTTAGAATTGGATAGGTAATATGTCAAATAACAAGTAAAAAGATACTCTTTCTCACTGTTCTGAAATTTTCTTAGGAATCAATGGGAATTGATAATATTAATTTTACAGTTATTAACATGTAAATAATGTTTTACAATATATAGTGGTGAATCCACAGAACTGGTATAAAGAGTAGGATACTTGTCTTATACAACCTATGAGGTTTTCATCTCTTGGTCCATATATTTTCCTTCAGAATTGCAAGCGTCATCTCTGCACACTGCCAGCTATGACCCCACACCAACATTAATTTAATATGAAGGGTCTAAAAATATTGCTTAAGTGATAGAGCACAATCATAGCATATTTGAGTTTAGGAGGGACTGAATGTCCTGTCCCCATCTCCCCCCTCCAGTAGTGCCACCCTAGGGGTGGCAGAGAAGTACAGGAATTAAGGCCAGTCTGTGTCTTATGTGTAGCTGACCTGATTTTGATCCCTGGTACCATTATAGTCCTCATACCACCATAAGTGGTAAAAGGAATTAATTGCATGGTGTAGGTTATTTTCATATTTTATAGTGAATTTAATGTGATTTATATACATATTAAAGTATTAATGGTATACCTGGACATTAATATATGTATACTGTAATGTTACTTCAATTAAAAATTAATAAAAGTGTATAGCCAGGTTGATCTCTTAATTTCTGTTTGTTCTTTTTCTATAGTACCATTGCAGGATCTAGTCTGAAAGCTTGGTTATAATTATGTGCCAAACAACTGTGCCATGACATTTATTCTGATATTTGAAAAATATATTCTAAAGAATAGATGTTCCTAGGGCCAGAGCAGTGGCACTAGAGATAAGGTGTCTGCCTTGCAAGCTCTAGCCTAGGACGAACCACAATTCGATCACCCGGCGTCCCATATGGTTCCCCCCAACCCAGAAGCGATTTCTGAGCGCATAACCAGGAGTAACCACTGAGCGTCAACGGGTGTGACCCAAAAACAAAACAAGAAACAAAACAATAAACAAACAAATAAGAATAGATGTTCTTGTGTACTTTATTTAACAACTAGGACTCTCATTCAAAAGTTTATAAGAAATCTAAGATAAATCAATTTTATTTGGGTTACAAAGGTTACAAGATTACCAAAAAAGATTAATTTAAATGTTTTATTCTCAAAAATAAAAGAAGCTCTATTGTCTTCATTACTCAGTACCAAAAACTTTCTCCAACTTACTGTTATGCTAGTTAATGTGCCTCAGAATCATTCAAGATAGAAATCACAAAATACAAGCCTACTGTCAGAATAATTCCAACAGAGGGCAGAAATTTTTCCTGCTGACCCTGGATACTCATTGCCATGGTTCTGAGCTTTATTTGAAATGTATTATAAGTTTTCAGTGATATGCACTTTCACACTCCAGAACTTGTTTAGAAAGCCAGATTATTCAAGTCTCAGTCAATCTTAAAATGTTAACTCAGAAGCACAAATGTGCTAGAAATGAATTTGATCTGCGTGCAAAGACACGTAAAATATATGACTGGAATATTTGTCAAGAGAGCTGAAAAGCAGCTTCCCTCTGATTCCTGCCTAGGAATCTTATCTTCTTCTACTAAATACATTTTTGCTCTTTAACCATGAAACATAAAATAATCTTCTCTACAAATCCATAACAATATCATACTGCTACATAATTTCCCTCTGTATAAGCACTGTTAACTTTCACAATCTATTTAAAATTACATATTTATGCGGTGACCATTTAACATATCAGGAAGTACTAAAGTTTTATGCTAACTAATATGCAAGGTATTTAGAGCAAATTTTAATAAGGGTTGATAAAAATTTTGCTCTGGAGAAATATTGAAACCAGCTAAAGTACTTCTCGTATATCTTTAAATATTTCACAAGTTTTGTTTTAACCTCTACATAAAAGTGCTGACATAAACATTCCTTAAGAATATGTTTTTTATGTCAATGTTCAGGGTGTAAGGTCTCATTGTACTACAAGATTTGTGTGTTCCCCTTTCTATTAGATAAGAACTTATTGGTATGTATAGTATTTTCCCATGTCAGTGTGCCTACGCAAACAAGATATAAAGCCACGTGGTGCTATCAGATATATGGGGGCATAAGAACATTTCCAACAAGACCCATGACTTGGTTCAAACATAAGTATTAAACTGAGGGATTCTTTCACACCAAATTCCATATTGAGCAGTTCACAAAGAGAAGATAAAAAAAAATGGGGGGGATCATCACTGTATAAGAAAGTATTTAGCAAAAGTTATAGCCGTCAAAGAAAACACGCATAAAATGTTGAAAAGATATGTGTCCTTTTTATGCCTTTTAAAATAGTTGTGTGGGTGTTAACTCTAGGGCACCACTTTGGTCTGTGAATTAGGACTCAAGAGTACTTAAGTTAGAAAGGGTAAAAAAGGAGTAATGATGATAGGAGTTAAAGAAGTTAAAGAGAAATATGAACTTATGAAGGGGTATGCAAAAGGGCAGAGTACAAAATGGACATTCTGCATACATAAAAACATAATTCAATGATAGTGAGTACTAGTAATGTTTCTTGTGAGAGTACTATTAATGTTTCTTGTGCGCGCGGGGGCAATAGCCCCCGCGCGATTTTGAAAATGTAGACTGGACAGAGATTACCAGTGCCAGCCAAACCTCCTCCTGCCTGACTCCCGGCTCCCAGGAAGGAGAGATCCTTCAAGAAGCTGGGAGAACAGAAGTTCAGAGCCCCACCCAGACCCTCCCTAAGGAGCCGCATGGATAGTGGGGGAAGGCCTAGGGTCCTTCAAGCTCCACCAAGGGACCCAACTCACCGGCTTGCCCAGGGGTGTGGCCCGGGGAAGCCCTGGAGATCTGGAGCAAGGCGGCAGAGGGGTGCTGGGGTTACCCAAATCCCGCACCCCCCTAGGCCTGGCCAAGCAGGCCACCGGCATGGCGTGGGCCTGCCAAACCTCCTCCTGCCTGACTCCCGGCTCCCAGGAAGGAGAGATCCTTCAAGAAGCTGGGAGAACAGAAGTTCAGAGCCCCACCCAGACCCTCCCTAAGGAGCCGCATGGATAGTGGGGGAAGGCCTAGGGTCCTTCAAGCTCCACCAAGGGACCCAACTCACCGGCTTGCCCAGGGGTGTGGCCCGGGGAAGCCCTGGAGATCTGGAGCAAGGCGGCAGAGGGGTGCTGGGGTTACCCAAATCCCGCACCCCCCCTAGGCCTGGCCAAGCAGGCCTCCGGCATGGCGTGGGCCTGCCAAACCTCCTCCTGCCTGACTCCCGGCTCCCAGGAAGGAGAGATCCTTCAAGAAGCTGGGAGAACAGAAGTTCAGAGCCCCACCCAGACCCTCCCTAAGGAGCCGCATGGATAGTGGGGGAAGGCCTAGGGTCCTTCAAGCTCCACCAAGGGACCCAACTCACCGGCTTGCCCAGGGGTGTGGCCCGGGGAAGCCCTGGAGATCTGGAGCAAGGCGGCAGAGGGGTGCTGGGGTTACCCAAATCCCGCACCCCCCCTAGGCCTGGCCAAGCAGGCCACCGGCATGGCGTGGGCCTGCCAAACCTCCTCCTGCCTGACTCCCGGCTCCCAGGAAGGAGAGATCCTTCAAGAAGCTGGGAGAACAGAAGTTCAGAGCCCCACCCAGACCCTCCCTAAGGAGCCGCATGGATAGTGGGGGAAGGCCTAGGGTCCTTCAAGCTCCACCAAGGGACCCAACTCACCGGCTTGCCCAGGGGTGTGGCCCGGGGAAGCCCTGGAGATCTGGAGCAAGGCGGCAGAGGGGTGCTGGGGTTACCCAAATCCCGCACCCCCCTAGGCCTGGCCAAGCAGGCTACCGGCATGGCGTGGGCCTGCCAAACCTCCTCCTGCCTGACTCCCGGCTCCCAGGAAGGAGAGATCCTTCAAGAAGCTGGGAGAACAGAAGTTCAGAGCCCCACCCAGACCCTCCCTAAGGAGCCGCATGGATAGTGGGGGAAGGCCTAGGGTCCTTCAAGCTCCACCAAGGGACCCAACTCACCGGCTTGCCCAGGGGTGTGGCCCGGGGAAGCCCTGGAGATCTGGAGCAAGGCGGCAGAGGGGTGCTGGGGTTACCCAAATCCCGCACCCCCCCTAGGCCTGGCCAAGCAGGCCTCCGGCATGGCGTGGGCCTGCCAAACCTCCTCCTGCCTGACTCCCGGCTCCCAGGAAGGAGAGATCCTTCAAGAAGCTGGGAGAACAGAAGTTCAGAGCCCCACCCAGACCCTCCCTAAGGAGCCGCATGGATAGTGGGGGAAGGCCTAGGGTCCTTCAAGCTCCACCAAGGGACCCAACTCACCGGCTTGCCCAGGGGTGTGGCCCGGGGAAGCCCTGGAGATCTGGAGCAAGGCGGCAGAGGGGTGCTGGGGTTACCCAAATCCCGCACCCCCCTAGGCCTGGCCAAGCAGGCCACCGGCATGGCGTGGGCCTGCCAAACCTCCTCCTGCCTGACTCCCGGCTCCCAGGAAGGAGAGATCCTTCAAGAAGCTGGGAGAACAGAAGTTCAGAGCCCCACCCAGACCCTCCCTAAGGAGCCGCATGGATAGTGGGGGAAGGCCTAGGGTCCTTCAAGCTCCACCAAGGGACCCAACTCACCGGCTTGCCCAGGGGTGTGGCCCGGGGAAGCCCTGGAGATCTGGAGCAAGGCGGCAGAGGGGTGCTGGGGTTACCCAAATCCCGCACCCCTCTAGGCCTGGCCAAGCAGGCCTCCGGCATGGCGTGGGCCTGCCAAACCTCCTCCTGCCTGACTCCCGGCTCCCAGGAAGGAGAGATCCTTCAAGAAGCTGGGAGAACAGAAGTTCAGAGCCCCACCCAGACCCTCCCTAAGGAGCCGCATGGATAGTGGGGGAAGGCCTAGGGTCCTTCAAGCTCCACCAAGGGACCCAACTCACCGGCTTGCCCAGGGGTGTGGCCCGGGGAAGCCCTGGAGATCTGGAGCAAGGCGGCAGAGGGGTGCTGGGGTTACCCAAATCCCGCACCCCCCCTAGGCCTGGCCAAGCAGGCCACCGGCATGGCGTGGGCCTGCCAAACCTCCTCCTGCCTGACTCCCGGCTCCCAGGAAGGAGAGATCCTTCAAGAAGCTGGGAGAACAGAAGTTCAGAGCCCCACCCAGACCCTCCCTAAGGAGCCGCATGGATAGTGGGGGAAGGCCTAGGGTCCTTCAAGCTCCACCAAGGGACCCAACTCACCGGCTTGCCCAGGGGTGTGGCCCGGGGAAGCCCTGGATATCTGGAGCAAGGCGGCAGAGGGGTGCTGGGGTTACCCAAATCCCGCACCCCCCCTAGGCCTGGCCAAGCAGGCCACCGGCATGGCGTGGGCCTGCCAAACCTCCTCCTGCCTGACTCCCGGCTCCCAGGAAGGAGAGATCCTTCAAGAAGCTGGGAGAACAGAAGTTCAGAGCCCCACCCAGACCCTCCCTAAGGAGCCGCATGGATAGTGGGGGAAGGCCTAGGGTCCTTCAAGCTCCACCAAGGGACCCAACTCACCGGCTTGCCCAGGGGTGTGGCCCGGGGAAGCCCTGGAGATCTGGAGCAAGGCGGCAGAGGGGGCTGGGGTTACCCAAATCCCGCACCCCCCCTAGGCCTGGCCAAGCAGGCCTCCGGCATGGCGTGGGCCTGCCAAACCTCCTCCTGCCTGACTCCCGGCTCCCAGGAAGGAGAGATCCTTCAAGAAGCTGGGAGAACAGAAGTTCAGAGCCCCACCCAGACCCTCCCTAAGTAGCCGCATGGATAGTGGGGGAAGGCCTAGGGTCCTTCAAGCTCCACCAAGGGACCCAACTCACCGGCTTGCCCAGGGGTGTGGCCCGGGGAAGCCCTGGAGATCTGGAGCAAGGCGGCAGAGGGGTGCTGGGGTTACCCAAATCCCGCACCCCCCCTAGGCCTGGCCAAGCAGGCCACCGGCATGGCGTGGGCCTGCCAAACCTCCTCCTGCCTGACTCCCGGCTCCCAGGAAGGAGAGATCCTTCAAGAAGCTGGGAGAACAGAAGTTCAGAGCCCCACCCAGACCCTCCCTAAGGAGCCGCATGGATAGTGGGGGAAGGCCTAGGGTCCTTCAAGCTCCACCAAGGGACCCAACTCACCGGCTTGCCCAGGGGTGTGGCCCGGGGAAGCCCTGGAGATCTGGAGCAAGGCGGCAGAGGGGTGCTGGGGTTACCCAAATCCCGCACCCCCCTAGGCCTGGCCAAGCAGGCCTCCGGCATGGCGTGGGCCTGCCAAACCTCCTCCTGCCTGACTCCCGGCTCCCAGGAAGGAGAGATCCTTCAAGAAGCTGGGAGAACAGAAGTTCAGAGCCCCACCCAGACCCTCCCTAAGGAGCCGCATGGATAGTGGGGGAAGGCCTAGGGTCCTTCAAGCTCCACCAAGGGACCCAACTCACCGGCTTGCCCAGGGGTGTGGCCCGGGGAAGCCCTGGAGATCTGGAGCAAGGCGGCAGAGGGGTGCTGGGGTTACCCAAATCCCGCACCCCCCCTAGGCCTGGCCAAGCAGGCCTCCGAAGAATGGACATTCTCCATTTACCCCTTGATCTACAGAAGACATTTACAAAACATCCAAGGTTGTATATAACATCACCCGGAGGCATTCCTGTACCAGGGACGGCCCTACAGCTGCTCTGACATCGATCTACTCAAAAGAGACATCCCTTAGCACTGAGAAGACAACAAGAACAATGACCTGTTTACTGGACAGGGCTTGCTGTATTGCCCATTTATGGTGAGGTTTGTCTATAACATCACCTGGAAGCAATCCTCTACCACGGAAGACCCTACCACTGCTCAGACATCGTCCTGCTCAAAAGAGACTTCCTTTAACACTGAGAAGACTTAACAACAACAACAACCTGCTTATAGGACAGGGCTTCCTGCATTCCCCTTTCATGGTGAAGTGAAACGAGAAGGCACTCCTCATCATGACTTCAATGTAGGACATGCAGATTCCAGAATCTTTAATACAGAAACATGAGACCAACAACAGAGACTCTGTGATAAGTGTGTTGGCGCTACGGACAATGTCTTGGAGCGAACGATAACTTTCCTGAGGCCTAGAGCTGGTCTTATGCCAGGAAACTTCAGGGGTAGGATCTCTTTGTATTTAGGCCAAGGCTATTCCTTTCCATGCCTCTCATATTTTGGTGGGCCTATGCAAACAACAATTGCCACTCTAACACCGTTTTTACTGTGCTCCTTTGACTCTAATCCTTAAAACACACCCACTTAAAATTTGAGGTTAACTTAAGCTAATATGCATGTACATGGAAATGTAAAAAACACTATGCCTCTAATGTTTAAGGAGTTACGTAAGCTTGATGGCTTTAGATTGCCTTGTGTGCTGTTAAGAAATATTATAATGTGCTACAATCTGGGGACTTGAGGGAAAAAGTAATTGCACATGGATTCTGTTTTATTTATCTTAACTTTTTTTGGTGAAAATTCAAAGTTAAGATATCAGCAAGGGGACTTCTTCTGATAATTATGTTATGGGTGATTGTCCTTCCACTGTAACTTTACCTTATCCTCTTTCTTTGCATCTTTTGTTCTCATAATTCATAATAAAAAATTATAAAAAAAAAAAAAAAAAAAAAAAAAAAAAGAATATGTTTTTTAACCCCAAATGAGTTGCACTAATTAGTTTTTTGTGCTTATACACTGCAAAGAAAATGTATTTTAAGCCCAAGCTTTGAAGAAAAAAAAAGAAGACTATTAAATGTAAGTAATAGTTGCTAAAAGCATAATATATGCCTAGCTATATCTGTGCTTTATGCAGGCACCATGAGTGACATTGGGAGTTTTATTTCATGTATCTATGTGAAAGCAATACAAAATTGAGTAATTTCTTTTTAGGTAAGAAAACAAAGAGAGAGAAAGACATGACTTTTGTGCTGTCGAACTGTTTAATGATTTGATGATGTCAAGAAATCATAATTTAATTTTTGACAAAATATTAATTGGAAAAAATTATTAAGAGGTATCTTCTAAAACACTGCTGCTGTGTAACATTGAATCCTTGGACCTTTGCCCTGATCTGATCCACTAATACAGTTGAAACTGTGGTGCAGTGGTAGGGCATTTGCCTTGCAAGCACCTGACCTCCAAAGGAACTCAGTTAAATACCCTAGCGACCCATATATTTTCCCAAGTCAGGAGCGATTTCAGAGCACATAGACAGGAGTAACCATTGAGTGTCACAGGGTGTGGCCCAAAAACCAAAAAATCACTGTAACATTTTATCCACCTCCACAGCCCCAGGCCTTCCAAGTATCACTTGGGCATAAGCCTAGAGAAAATTATTGCTCTATCTGTCTAGGCATCAAATATTCTAGCTAGCCAAAAAGCTTAATTTACTCACTTTTGAATAACTTTCACAATGTATTAATACTATATAATTACTTAGTGCTAATTTAATTTTCATCAGATAATGTAATTTTATACTTAGCTTGCATTGTCTTAGTGTGGCAGTGTCTTCTAAGCCGCTTACGGGTTTCATTTAATATGACTTCCAAATTTAACTTTCGATATTTTACTTGAAAGCATAAAAAAAGATAATTGCCATCTTTGTGTCATCGCTTTGCTTAAAACTACAATATACAGGATAAACAGTACCAATTATTTATATATTTAAGTAGAAGCATTCCCCAACACAGATTATGCACTCTTGGAGGCTCAAAGAACAAACATGTCACCAAAAAGAAATGGAGGAGTAAGAATGCACAGTCACTAAAATCACAGATGCAAGTTTGAAATGCACTCCTTCACTACTCACACATGCCCTGCTTTTAGCTGGATAAATTTGGGTAATTTATTTTCTGCCTGTCACAGTGCCTTTTTTTGAAAAATGCAGTCATTTTATAAAGTATTTAAATAGAATAATATTTAAAGCAATTACCACACTACTGAGCATGGAACCTTAAAGATATATAGTAGGTATCCATCAAATAATTCTTAAATTTTTTTATCACTAAATTCATTTATTTTAGATCTCTTAGATCATCTTTCTGTATTTATTTTATTATTGTCACTTAGGTAAAGTATTGCAATGATGCTAACTTTAATAGTTTTGACGAAGAGCATGAAAACCGGCATAACTTTGCAAAAGCCGGCTCCCTGTGTGTGACAACAGGCGGGGAAAATCCACGAAAGTACACCGGCCCAGTGGGGCCCAACTTTGAAAAACTGTGAGTTTGACCTGTATATGTCTGTCTACTGTCCTCTTGCGTGAAACTCTTGTGAGTGGTGCAAAAAGAGGCTCCAGCTTCGCTACGCGGCCGTGTACTCTTTCTAAGGAAAGAACACCATAGCAACAAGAAGGAAAAATTACACTAAGAACGGTGCTATATCACAGAAGCAAACATTTCTCTCTGGACTGTCTTCTCTGTTGCATGCTCGGGCCTAAGATTTGACCCAGTGTGAGGCTTCATCTACGGAGGACTCCCCTCCCTTAGAGGCAAGGCAGCCCATCCAGAAAGGGAGGAGCCAGAGGAGTGTGCTGCCTGCATCATATAGACAATGAATACCACCACAACACATAGAAAAACCCACAATACAAGTGTGACAATGGGGAAACAACGCAGGCCAGCATCAGACATAGAGAATGAAGATGACAATTCTGAGGACCAGATAATGACCAACATAACTAATCAACCTCTCAGATAAGGACTTTAGACTAGCAATATGGAAGATGCTCAAAGGACTCCAAAAAACAATGGATCGAGTTGAACAGAACACTAATAAGAACCAAGAAAATATGAAGACAGAAATCACAAAACTCCAAACTGAAATAACATGTCAACAAACAGGACTGAAAAAGTCAGTAAACGAAGTGAATGACAAAATGGATAAGCTCTGGGACAGGGTATCAGAAGCTGAGAATAGACTTGGTGCTGTGGAAGATGAGATACATAACAATTCCATACAGCAGGAGAGATTAGACAAAAAACTTAAAGCAAATGAGCAGACAATGGAAAAATTAGTCAAAGAATGGGAACAGATGAAAATAGAAGTCTATGATAAGATCAACAGAAACAACTTAAGAATCATTGGAGTCCCAGAGACCCAGGAAGAAAACTTCCAGGAAGAATCAATGGTCAAGAACATCATTAAAGAGAAACTTCCAGAGCTAAAGAATATATGTGATCAAATCCTGCATGACCGAAGAGTACCAACCAAAAGAGACAACAGAAAAACCACCCCAAAACACATCCTAGTCACAATGACAAATCCCACAGATAGAGACAGAATTCTGAAAACACCAAGATCAAAAGGGGAAATCACATTTAAGCAAGCTTCCCTGAGATTTACAGCAGACCTGTCACCAGAAACGCTCAATGCCAGAAAGCAGTGGTGGGATATTGTGACAAGACTGAATGAAATGAAGGCTTCACCCAGAATACTATACCCAGCAAAACTCACTTTCCGGTTTGACGGAAGAATACATGGTTTCACAGACAAAAAACAGCTCAGAAACTTCACAGACACAAAACCAGTCTTAAGAGAAAAACTGAAAGACCTAATCTAAGACAAGACTACCCAAAAGACACACCAAATTTTGAAATAAAGATGGCGTTAAATCCCAGGACAATTCTTTCTCTCAACGTCAATGGACTAAATGCACCAGTTAAGAGACACAGAGTGGCTAAATGGATCAAAAAACTCAATCCAACCTTCTGCTGCCTACAAGAAACGCACCTGAATAGTCAGAACAAACATAGACTCAAAATAAAAGGCTGGAGAAAAATTATCCAAGCAAGCAACACCCATAAAAATGCTGGAGTGGCCATACTAATATCAGATAATGCAAACTTTATTCTCAGAAGGTTGTAAGGGACAAAGATGGACATTTTATATTAATCAAGGGGTACGTAGAGCTGGAAGAATTCACTCTCCTAAACATATATGCACCGAATGAGGGGCCAGCAAAATATTTAATACAACTGTTGACAAATCTAAAAAATAATATCAACAACACAATAATTGTGGGGGACCTTAACACGGCTTTGTCAACACTGGATAGGTCAACCAGACTGAAACCCAACAAGAATATACTAGACCTGAGGAGAGAAATGGAAGAAAGAGGCCTAGTGGATATATATAGGACACTCCATCCTCAGAAACCTGGATACACATTCTTCTCCAATGTACATGGGACATTCTCCAGGATAGACTACATGCTGGCACATAAAACATACCTCCATAAAATCAAGAGGATAGAAATTTTGCAGACTACCTTCGCTGACCACAAGGCTCTGAAATTATTTGTGAACTCCAAAGGGACTCAGAAGAAACACTTTAACACCTGGAAGTTAAACAGCCTCATGCTCAATAACCAGTGGGTCCGAGATGAAATCAAGTAGGAAATAAAAAGGTTCCTGGAAACAAATGACAATAAAGACACAAACTATCAGAACTTATGGGACACAGCAAAAGCAGTACTGAGAGGAAAATTTATAGCTTTGCAAGCACACATCAGGAAGGAAGAAGGAGGGGCCGGGAAGGTGGCGCTGGAGATAAGGTGTCTGCCTTGTAAGTGCTACCAAGGAACGGACCGCGGTTCGATCCCCCGGCATCCCATATGGTCCCCCCAAGCCAGGGGCGATTTCTGAGCACATAGCCAGGAGTAACCCCTGAGCGTCAAATGGATGTGGCCCAAAAACCAAAAAAAAAAAAAAAAAAAAGGAAGGAAGAAGGAGCTTACCTGAGTAGCTTAATGACACAGCTAATAGAACTAGAAAATGCTCAACAAAAGGACCCAAGAATAGGAAGACAGAAGGAAATAACAAAGCTGAGAGCAGAAATCAACGAAGTGGAAACCCAAAAATCAATCCGAAAGATCAACGAAAGCAGAAGTTGGTTCTTTGAAAAAATAAACAAGATTGATAGAGCACTGGCAAACCTAACAAAGAAAGAGAGAGAGAGAGAAACTTGATAACTCGTATCAGGAATGAAAAAGGAGAGATCACTACTGATACGACAGAGATTCAAAGGGTAATGAGAAACTACTTTGAAAAACTCTATGCCACTAAAAATGAGAACCTGGAAGAAATGGATAAATTCTTGGACTCTTATAATCTTCCATGGTTGAAGGAAGAGGATGTAGCATATCTAAACACCCCCATCACCATTGATGAAATTAAAACAGTAATCAAATGTCTGCCGAAAAACAAAAGCCCAGGCCCAGATGGATTCACTAATGAATTCTATCAAACTTTCCAAGAGGAACTACTGCCAATCTTGGCAAGACTCTTTCATGAAATTGAACAAGCAGAAACACTTCCAAATAGCTTTTATGAAGCCAACATCACCTTGATACCTAAACCAGACAGAGATGCTACAAAAAAAGAAAACTACAGACCAATATCGCCGATGAATGCAGATGCAAAGATCCTCAACAAAATCCTGGCAAATAGGATTCAATGCCTCGTTAAGAAGATCATCCACTACGATCAAGTAGGTTTCATCCCAGGAATGCAAGGCTGGTTTAACATCCGTAAATCTATCAACATAATACACAACATCAATAACAAGAAAAATTAAAAACCACATGATCATATCAATAGATGCAGAGAAAGCATTTGACAAGGTCCAACACCCATTCTTGATCAAAACTCTCAGCAAGATGGGAATGGAGGGAATCTTTCTCAATATAGTGAAGGCCATCTACCACAAGCCAGTGGCAAACATTATCCTCAATGGAGAAAAACTAAAAGCCTTCCCTCTATATTCTGGCACAAGACAAGGCTGTCCTCTCTCACCACTCCTATTCAACATAGCACTGGAAGTACTTGCTATAGCGATTAGGCAAGAAAAGGATATCAAGGGAATCCAGATAGGAAAGGAAGAAGTCAAGCTCTCACTGTTTGCAGATGACATGATACTCTACTTAGAAAACCCTAAAGACTCTATCAAAAAGCTTCTAGAAACAATAGACTCATATAGCCAGGTGGCAGGCTACAAAATTAACACACAAAAATCAATGGCCTTTCTCTACAACAATAGTAATAAGGATGAAATGGACATTAAGAAAACAACCCCATTCACAATAGTGCCACACAAACTCAAATATCTTGGAATCAACTTGACTAAATATGTGAAGGACCTATACAAGGAAAACTATAAAACTCTGCTCCAAGAAATAAGAGAGGACACACGGAAATGGAAACACATACCCTGCTCATGGATCGGCAGGATTAACATAATCAAAATGGCAATACTCCCCAAGGCATTATACAGATTTAATGCCATCCCTCTAAAGATACCCATGACATTCTTCAAAGAAGTGGATCAGGCACTTTTGAAATTCATTTGGAACAATAAACACCCTCGAATAGCTAAAGCAATTATTGGGAAAAAGAATATGGGAGGAATTACTTTCCCCAACTTTAAACTGTACTACAAAGCAATAGTTATCAAAACAGCATGGTATTGGAATAAGGACAGGTCCTCAGATCAGTGAAATAGGCTTGAATACTCAGAAAATGTTCCCCAGACATACAATCACCTAATTTTTGATAAAGGAGCAGGAAATCCTAAATGGAGCAGGGAAAGCCTCTTCAACAAGTGGTGCTGGCACAATTGGATAGCCACTTGCAAAAAATTGAACTTAGACCCCGAGCTAACATCATGTACGAAGGTAAAATCCAAATGGATTAAAGACCTCGATATCAGCCCAAAACCATAAGATATATAGAACAGCACATAGGCAAAACACTCCAGGACATTACAGGCATCTTCAAGGAAGAAACTGCACTCTCCAAGCAAGTGAAAGCAGAGATTAACAGATGGGAATATATTAAGCTGAGAAGCTTCTGCACCTCAAAGGAAATAGTGCCCAGGATACAAGAGCCCCCCACTGAGTGGGAGAAACTCTTCACCCAATACCCAACAGATAAGGGGCTAATCTCCAAAATATACAAGGCACTGACAGAACTTTACAAGAAAAAAACATCTAACCCTATCAAAAAATGGGGAGAAGAAATGAACAGACACTTTGACAAAGAAGAAATACACATGGCCAAAAGACACATGAAAAAATGTTCCACATCACTAATCATCAGGGAGATGCAAATCAAAACAACGATGAGATACCACCTCACACCCCAGAGAATGGCACACATCACAAAGAATGAGAATCAACAGTGTTGGCGGGGATGTGGAGAGAAAGGAACTCTTATCCACTGCTGGTGGGAATGCTGACTAGTTCAACCTTTATGGAAAGCGATATGGAGATTCCTCCAAAAACTGGAAATCGAGCTCCCATACGATCCAGCTATACCACTCCTAGGAATATACCCTAGGAACACAAAAATACAATACAAAAACCCCTTCCTTACACCTACATTCATTGCAGCACTATTTACCATAGCAAGACTTTGGAAACAACCAAGATGCCCTTCAACAGACGAATGGCTAAAGAAACTGTGGTACATATACACAATGGAATATTATGCAGCTGTCAGGAGAGATGAAGTCATGAAATTTTCCTATACATGGATGTACACGGAATCTATTATGCTGAGTGAAATAAGTCAGAGAGAGAGAGAAAAACGCAGAATGGTCTCACTCATCTATGGGTTTTAAGAAAAATGAAAGACACCCTTGTAATAATAATTTTCAGACACAAAAGAGAAAAGAGCTGGAAGTTCCAGCTCACCTCAGGAAGCTCACCACAAATAGTGATGAGTTTAGTTAGGGAAATAACTACATTTTGAACTGTCCTAATCACGAGAATGTATGGGGAAATTGGAGAGCCTGTCTAGAGTACAGGCGGGGGTCGGGTGTGGAGGAGGGAGACTTAGGACATTGGTGATGGGAATGTTGCACTGGTGATGGGTGGTGTTCTTTACATGACTGAAACCCAAACACAATATTGTATGTAATTAAGGTGTTTAAATAAATTTAAAAAAAAATAAAAAAAAAATAGTTTTGACGAACACAAAAAAGTCCAAGAACTTTCACTACAGTCTTTTGCTAAGATCCCTAGTATATATAATTAGTATACAATATATTATATAACACATATATTTATAACCAAGTATATATATATATATAAACATTCTCTTGATTAGAAAGGAACTTTCCATTTATTATATACTGGTGAGTTAGGTTAAATTACCCATTCAACTTTCAATCTCTTGCTGGAGTATATATTTACCTGCTTATCTTAGCTTCTTTTTTTTTTGGGGGGGTGCACATCCGGCAATGCTCAGGGGTTACTCCTGGCTGTCTGCTCAGAAATAGCTCCTGGCAGGCACAGGGGACCATATGGGACACCGGGATTCGAACCAACCACCTTTGGTCCTGGATCGGCTGACTGCAAGGCAAACGCAGCTATGCTAGATTACCCCTTGACATTGAATTTGTCCCTGGGACTTAATTATTCAAGGAAATGATCCTAAATTCCAGAACTGCTTTAAATTTTAGACTGCAGTATTTTTTGTTATTGAGAATTAATAGTTAATAATTTCAACACACTCTTACCCACTTGATGCTCATATCAAACCTTTTCCTCCCTAAACTGAAATGACCAAACCCTGAGTTACAGAGCGATACACAAGTCAGAAGTTGAGGAACAGTAAGCAGCTGAGTTTCACTCCAGGTGAATCAATCTTATTTTCCTGGGATTGTTTCTTTTAGCAAGACAATAATATCCACAAGTAATTTTCTGTGACAAATATAAATATATTTTATCATCATTTTAAAAAAGAATTCTCTTTCCGGATTAGGAATACTTTTACATTGAATTCTGAAGCTGTTAAATTATCGTGATCACACTTTTAGAGTTCCTGCAAGTCTAGCACATAGAGTTGTTGAGTGTCAAGCAGCTTCCAAATCCTTTGGAAACCCTTTTGTTTCTCAAGCTGCAACTTCCTGAGCAACAATCTTATATGCAGAGTGCTTAAACAGCATGATAATATGCATTGAAGAGGTGCTGCTCTTATTGTATTTCTAATGCTAAGAAACTTGCTTTGTTTGTTTTGCAAACTATACTCAGTGGTTAGTAATCTATTTCTGACTTATGAATGACTCTAGTGATTTGGTGGAGAGGGAAAAAGGGGACATATGCTATTCTGCAGATCAAACAGGGATTGACTGAAGTAAGGCAAGAATCTTCTTGCTGTCCAACTCTCTATTCAAAGAAACTGTTGAGGTTTTTCACAATAGTATTGGTTTATTTTATGGAACACTGGTTCATCAATTGTGGGACATACTCCTCACCTTTCTGAAGTCTTTAGTAACTCTTAGTATTTCTAATGTATTAAAGCGATTTATATATTTTTATATCTCCTTGTTATCCTAGTTACTTTTTCTTTTTTGTTTTTGTTTTTTTTTGGGGGGGAGTCACACTTGGCTGTACTTGGGGGTTATTCCTGGCTCTGGCTCTGGCACTGGCTCAGAAATTGCCCCTTGTAGGCTCATGGGACCATATGGGGTGCCAGGAATCAAACCATTGTTCGTCCTGGGTTGGCCTATGCAAGGCAATTGCCCTAACACTGTGCTATCTCTCTAGCCCTTTATCCTAGTTTTTCATTTTGGATATTATATATATTTCTTATCCATCTAATAACATAATATAAATACACTAAATAGTTACAATTAAAAGACTATGATTGTTTTGCTTTTTAAGTAACATTTTATTGACATAGTTATTATTAATTTTATTGACCAATAATTCATGTACTATATTCATCTATATGTTGTTAATTATTTGTATTAGTGTGAGATATCTAAAAGTTCAATGAACTTTTTAGATATTCTTGTGATTCTTGTGCAGCATACCATATATAAACAAAGAAGTAGTTGGAAATATATTACTATCCACTTTGAACCTTAACTACATTGTTTTATTTCAGTATAGTTCCTTATCTCCATCTACTATCAATTTCTATTTTCAAAAACTCAAGACTTTTATAATTCAATTTCTTCAAAAATATTATGTCTCTAATATGCTCAGTTAGTTATGAATTTCTCTCTTCTGGGTTCTTTAATAACTTTCTAATAAGCAGATATAGGGGGAGAGAGTGGAGAATCAAATGCTTTTATCAGAATCATTAGATTATAGAGGGATACTCACTACAGTGATCAAGATGGGGATTTATATCTGAAAGTTAAAATGACCTTCTACAGAATTTGCATTACAGCCTTGTTACCCAGTCACAGATCCACACTGTTTCTCAGATTATTTTTACTCTAATTTCAGTGTCTCTTGAAGATCTGCAAATGAAGTGATTTCTTGTTGGTTGCAATCATGGGAAGTAATTTATTTTATTCCACTGTATTAACTACCACTCTCCCACTTATAATTTTTCCATCTGCAATTTGTTGAACAATTAACCCTTCTATTCTCATAGGCTCATATCTTTTATGTTCTTAACTCTCACTTAAGCACATTTTCATAAAAAAATCAATATTAATAATTTCATTCAATTCATCAAACTTAACCAGAATTTTGAAATAATGATGTTATATACAAGAAAATAAAAACACATGGCATGCTTTTAACTTTTGAGGATAACAAACAATGAGAAAATTTATAAAACTGAATTATCTAACCCAGAACCAAAATTTAACAGCAGGTTGAATTTAATGAGTGTAATTTGGTTGAGGTGAATATAAATCTAGTATTTTACTTCAAAATTCAATTTCTGTCAATACAAGAATGTGAAAAAATTTTGAAATTTAGGTCACTTGAAACTCACTTTTCATCATCAATGTACCAAGAGTGCACATTAAAAGCCAATGTTCTCAAACTGCATTGATAAATGCAGAAGTTCAACTGTAATGAGTATATTTAAGCACACTTGGACTATTTGGAGTGATTCATTTTAATAAGAATCTGATAAAATAGAGTGCATAAGAAGATGAGGACAGAAAAAATTGCTTCAGGACTTATTGTTTCTCTTTTGAAATACTAGGGTCAATTTAATTTAGAAGAATTAAAACTCATGGGGAAAGGACATTTACTTAGATTTGTTCCAGCTAATACAGGGAAGACTAAGACCTTACATCCATAAGAGGTGAGAGCAGAATTCATAAATGAAGTAATTGAAAGATAATATTTAAGGATTTAATAGGATTATTTGACTATACAAACATAACTAATAGATAATTATGGTTAAAAATAGAGGTAACCAGCATTGTTTTGCTTGATAGTAGAAGGCAGCAAATTGAGAGAAAATACCCAGGTTGAGTAATTCCCAGTTAGGACATTATGCACCAATTTTTTATTTTTAAATTTTATATTTAAGAGAAATGAGATTTCATAATTTATCCAGAGACATAAAGTTAATCATAATGAAAACCATGTATCTTGATTCTAACGTCTTTTCTATACTTTCTCCTCTGGCTTGCAGAGATCAAAGCACAACACATCATTCGTTTTTCCTAAAACTGCTCTGTATCATAAATAGCTCTCTATAAGAAATTCTTAAGAGTTGTCTATTTTTGTATGTTTTTTTGATGTATGTTTGTTTTTGTTGGGACACCCAGTGATGCTCAGGGGTTACTCCTGCCTATACGCTCAGAAATCGCTCCTGTCTTGGGGAACCATATGGGATGCTGGGGAATCTAATCGTGGTACGTCCTAGGTTAACACTGGCAAGGCAGATGTCTTACCCCTTGTGCCACAGCTCCGACTCCTGTTTATTAAGAACATATTTAGAAATATAGAGAGCAACCATTATTCTGCTGACCAGAAAGGTTGCAGAACAACAGCAGCACAGGAGAGCAGGTCAAGGAGGGCAAGATAGTACTTGAATTAAGGCACAGCTTAGCAGTAGGTCTGTGAAGGATAAATCCCTAGTCTCTAACATAGTCACTTGAGAACACTCTCAGGAGTAAACAGTCAGAAAAGAAATAGGAGTAAGCCCTGATCTCCTGTCAGGTGAAACACAAAAACCTTGAAAACAAAATCAAGAAAGAAAAGAAAAAAGAGAGGAGAGAAAGACAGGAAAGAAAAGAAAGAAGAAAGGAAAAAAAAGAAAGAAGAAAGGAAAGAATAAAGAAAAGAAAGAAAGAAAGAAAGAAAGAGAGAGAAAGAAAGAAAGAAAGAAGAAAGAAAGAAAGAAAGAAGAAAGAAAGAAAGAAAGAAAGAAAGAAAGAAAGAAAGAAAGAAAGAAAAAGAGAAAAAGAATGAAAGAGACAAAGAAAGAGAACAATGAAAGGTAAAAGAAAGAAAAAGAAGAAAACAAATCCAAGAAAGAAGAAAGAACAAGATAAAGAAAGAATGATACAAAGACAGACAAAAAGCGAGACAACAAAAGAGACAAAGAAAGAAAGAGAAAGAATGAGACAAAGAAAAAGAAAAAAGATGGAAAAAGAAAATGAAAGGTGTAAGAAAGAGAAATAAAGAAAAGATATAGAGAAAAAGAAACGAAAGAAAGAAAGAAAGAAAGAAAGAAAGAAAGAAAGAAAGAAAGAAAGAAAGAAAGAAAGAAAGAAAGAAAGAAAGAAGAAAGAAAGAAAGAAAAGAAGAAAGAAAGAAAGAAAGAAAGAAAGAAAGAAAGAAAGAAAGAAAGAAAGAAAGAAAGAAAGAAAGAAAGAAAGAAGAAAGAAAAAAAGAAAGAAGAAAGAAAGAAAGAAAGAAAGAAAGAAAGAAAGAAAGAAAGAAAGAAAGAAAGAAAGAAAGAAAGAAAGAAAGAAAGAAAGAAAGAAGAAGGAAGGAAGGAAGAAAGAAAGAAAGAAAGAAAGAAAGAAAGAAAGAAAGAAAGAAAGAAAGAAAGAAAGAAAGAAAGAAAGAAAGAAAGAAAGAAAGAAAGAAAGAAAGAAAGAAAGAAAGAAAGAAGAAAGAAAGAAAGAAAGAAAGAAAGGAAGAAAGAAAGGAAGAAAGAAAGAAAGAAAGAAAAGAAAGAAAGAAGAAAGAAAGAAAGAAAGAAAGAAGAAAGAAAGGAAGAAGGAAAGAAAGAAAGAAAGAAAGAAAAGAAAGAAGAAGGAAGGAAGGAAGGAAGGAAGAAAGAAAGAAAGAAAGAAAGAAAGAAAGAAAGAAAGAAAGAAAGAAAGAAAGAAAGAAAGAAAGAAAGAAAGAAAGAAAGAAAGAAAGAAAGAAAGAAAGAAAGAAAAGAAAGAAAGAAAGAAGAAAGATTTTCTTTAATAAAGAACAAAGAATTCCAGATAACAACCTTTACATTTTTATATAAAATATTTAAGCACCATGATTACAAGCATGATTGTAATTGGGTTTCAGTCATAAACAGAATACCCCCTTCACCAGTACAACATTCTCACCACCAATGTGCCCCCTCCTCCCCTGCCCCTGCCTGAATTCGCGACAGGCATTCTACTTTTCTCATTCTTTAATATTGTTGTTAGTGTAGTTATTTCCCTAACAGCATTCACTACTCTTTGTAATGAGCTTCAAATTGTGAGATGGCCCTTCTGGCTCTTCCAGCCCTTAACTTTATTGTCTTTGGGCCTTATTACAATAATGTCTTTAAATTTTTTAAAACCCATAGATTAGTGAGGCTATTCTGTGTCTATCTTTCTCCCTTTGATTTATTTTGCTCAGCATTATAGATTCCATATACTTCCACTATAGGAAAATTTCATCACTTCGTCTCTCGGGGGATCGAACCGCGGTCCGTCCTAGGCTAGCGCAGGCAAGGCAGGCACCTTACCTCCAGCGCCACCGCCCGGCCCGTTTTTTTTTTTGTTTTTTTTTTTTTTTTTTTTTTTTTTTTTTTTTGGTTTTTGGGCCACACCCGGTAACGCTCAGGGGTTACTCCTGGCTATGCGCTCAGAAGTCGCTCCTGGCTTGGGGGACCATATGGGACGCCGGGGGATCGAACCGCGGTCCGTCTCCTAGGCTAGCGCAGGTAAGGCAGGCACCTTACCTCCAGCGCCACCGCCCGGCCCCGTGTATATGTTTCTTTAGCCATTCATCTGTTGAAGAACATCTTGGTTGTTTCCAGAATCTGGTTATTGTAAATAGTGCTGCAATGAATATAGGTGTAAGGAAGGCATTTTTAAAATGTATTTTTTGTGTTTTTAGGGTAAATTCCTAGGAGTGGTATAGATGGGTTATATGGGAGCTCAATTTCCAATATTTTGAGGAATCTCCATATCATTTTCCATAACGGTTGGACACTGCTAGTTGGATACCCACCAGCAGTGAATCAGAGTTCCTTTCTCTCCACAACAACCTTTAATAGAGTTTAAAAGTGGCCAGTGCCTTGGGTATCAGAGGAACAGAAAGGTCCTATTCTAATGCATATCTGCTAAAGAAAAGTTATGGAGGTATAGGGAATGACTGCATGGAATTTCCAGGTATTGGGAAAGAATGTGTTTCTTATTAATTATATGAAAGGCACTGAAGCCTTTAAATCAAATGCATTGCTGCAATTTAAAAAATATTTTTATCGGGGCCGGGCGGTGGCGCTGGAGGTAAGGTGCCTGCCTTGCCTGCACTAGCCTAGGACGGACCGCGGTTCGATCCCCCGGCGTCCCATATGGTCCCCCAAGCCAGGAGCGACTTCTGAGCGCATAGCCAGGAGTAACCCCTGAGCGTCAAATGGGTGTGGCCCAAAAACCAAAAAAAAAAAAAAAAAAAAAATATTTTTATCATTATAAAGCTCACCATGTATGTTTATATATCTGTTTTCATTACAGACTAAAAATATCTCCAAAAATAATTAAAATATAAAAAGACGTGTAAAAAATCTCTTAAATATGTACTGCTAAAGTCCTTAAAAGTAAGATATGGCCATTTATTCTGGATTTTAAGTTGGTCTTCTCCAAATACCTACCAGCAGCCCTCTGATATAAATATTGTGTACCTCCACACCCCAGTCTAAGATTCATCTCTGCCCAAGGCTAAAATACTTGTGTAAAATGTAAAATAATCACAATCTAAACAATAATGCTTTTATCTCCATTTACAAAGTGATCTTCTGCTCATAATGAAATTATTTTGTAAAGTATTGATTCAATATTTAATAGATTTCTTTGAATGACCAAATTTATATTGTTAAAGCATGAAAATATTAACTCAAGATTTATATATTTCTTAACCTTATCTTGCTATTGTTATAGTTCTCATATATAAAAAAATGACTGCCCAACTTGACTTGGCAGAAAAATGGTTAAGTGTTCAAATCTCTGGCTTTCAGAGCAAGAGGATAATTAAAATGATGACATAAGACAGGATCATGAATTCAATGACAATTACCCAGTGGCATGTAGGGTAAAGTTACTTTACACTGAAAACTTTGAGAGATCCAAATTACCTCCCTCATGACTGCAAAGGAGAAAAAAGGCAAAAAGTTGGCCAGGCCAGTCTCAGCTGTCTGAAGCAATTGTTCTTTTCACAAGAATATAGAATATACACTTCTTGCAGGTTGCTTCCTCAGCACTTGTAAGAATCCTACTGGGAAAGGGCACTGTGACATTGTAAGTGACACTGAAATACAGATCTGCATGAGAAAATAGTGTCTCCCTTTACACACAATTTGGAGAGACCAGCCAAGTGAGAAGAGATGTCTGAATAGTTGCATGGGATGAAGAAAAACAAAAACAGAGGAAAATATATTTAGGAGAAATAGTGCTTTATGAGGAGCTATTATAAAACACAAAATAGGTAGAAAATATCTGTTTAGCTTCTAATGTTTTAGCTCATAGATGCACCAGTTTTGGCTTTTTTGGTCACTTGTTGCAGACAGTCAAATCAGCAGGTGGAGCCATTCAAGAAAACTTGGTTATTTTAAGAGACTCAAGAATGCCACTCTATTAACATCATGCTAAGCAAGAATTGTAGATTACTAATATTTGGGCCACTGCTTCCTGATTCTGCGCCCATTCTTAGTAACAGTTCTCTCGCAGCCTCAAAATGCAGAAGAATGAGCAAGTGTTTTAATGTCATAACCTCAATGCCTCCTTCCATTAGCAATTCAGAAATGTTCTTAGGTCATTCAAATGTCAATAGAAAGTGAGACTCTGAGTTAGAAGGAAAGAACACAGATGACTAATTATGTGGTTTAACTCTCCCTGGCTAGACTAAGAAGCAGCACTTTGACATTTATTGTGCTAGTTTATTGGGCCAGAAGACTTTATCTATGTCCTCTCTTGGGAGTTTTCTTAGAGTAAGTTGTCCCTTGTAAGTAGTATTTTTGATAATTTATCTCAAATTTATTAATTTATTATCTCAAATGTATTATCTCATTTTAACCTCAAACTAGCTATTAATTATATACTGTTATTATTTCCATATGCTGGAATATTAAGATACAATGCTTGCTGGAGAAATAAAATTATTTTCATTGAAGAAATGAAATAAGCCAACAAAAATGGATTTATACAAAAACTATTTAACTGAGAATAGGAAATGCATGCTTTCTTCTACATTTAAAAATTATAAGAAAATCTTGTGCCAGGTGTTTACAGTTTTATGCAAGGTAATGTGGTCCCTGTTAATTAAATTTACACACCCACTTCTGTGACACAAAAATTATCTGTTGTTTTTAATGACTTCATTTCTGTTTTTCATATGACAGAGATTTAAACAAGAGTGAAATAAAGACACTGAGGCATCCAGATGTCAAAATAAACTTAACCAAGGACAAATGCATTTTCTTAATAGAAGACAGTATACAGTGGGAGGTATAATGGCCTCATCAGACCTTTAATATATTCATCCAATTTCTCTACTTTTTCTGAGTTCAAAATAAGGGTATAAATATATCACTCTAGCCTAGTGGGAACACAATGAAAAAAATACAAATAAGAGCAAGATAAGAGCTGATATTTATATATGTATACATAGAAACAATAAATGGTTTTCTCTATAGAGGTTTTTATAGAGAGCTTATATATTACATAAAAAGATTATATGTTGTCTTTATAAAGTGATTGTCTATACCCAGGTGATTAGACACCATCCGTCCAGCCTTGAACCCTGGATCTCAGACTTAGAAACGACAGAGTTCTTCACAACAGCTATGGGAAACAAATCCCAACCGGGACATCCTTAATACTGCTGGGTCACCAACAACTGCCAGCTCTAATATCCTCTAATATCCTGACAACGGGGAAAATGGGAACAACTTGACCTAAGAGCAGGTTATCCTACCTCACCAGCTAACGATGAGACAAAATCAAAAGACTTGTCACCCTTTGGTTGGTCCAAAAGCCAAGATTGCGATTTACAGATGACTGGCTACTAGAACCATGATTGGACTGTATATACCTTGGGTCCAAAAAAAAAAAAAAAACTAGTCCAGGGTTTGAATTACGACCTGCACAACAACCATGATCCCCACTTCCAAAGGTCTGGCTGAGACAATTGCAATGGAATGGGGCTTCTGGAAACACAATGAAAGACGCTATCCTAGGTTCCATCCTAGGATCAGGCAAAGATCAAGACCACCAACCACAGAAGATGACACTGAGGGAACAGAACTTCTAGAACCACAAAGAAAGACTTCATCATAAATCCCACTTCTGGACCTGTACAGATACTGAGATCTCTAGATAAAGAGGTCTGATTTTATCACCCAGGAAGGAGCCTTCCAAACACCACAAAAGCACCAAGGGGAGAGTAAATGAACCTGAACAGAGTCTATCGTTAATCCCATGACAATATACTCCAAGGGTGGAGAAACCCCATATCTCTTAGGCCAAGTGAATTCCTTTTTGAATGACCCCAATATTTACTGTGCCATTGCAGGAGGGAAAAAAAGGCAAAAAGCACAAAACATTTATATATATTTATATATATTATATATATAATTTTTGAATACTCCTTTTTTATTTTTTTTATTTTTATTTACCTACCTACTTCTTGTCGATTTCCTTGTTTTGGTGTGGTTATTGAAGTTGTTGTCCCATTTATATTTATGTTTTTTCCTTCTTTTCTTTTCTTTATGTGCCCTGCCATGTTTTTTATCTCAAGACCATGGCTATTTTTGTGGTGCTTATCGTTGTTATTGTTGGAGTGCTCACAGGATATTTGACACTTCTTTTTGTACTCTTGGGGTGTTTCACCTTCTTTTTCCCCTTCATCTCGCAAATTGATGATGAGAGCCTCTAAAAGGATTCCGCTCATTTTCGGCGTATTAGACTTTTACCCCAGTTTATTACTTTTCTTCAAACAAAACCTCATAACTTGAACTATCTAGTCCTGTCTCCCAGTTAGAGGGGGAAATAATGGAGGCCCAAAACCAAACAGATGCAAGACTACTAAGTAGTAAACTAGGTACAGAGGGGACCACATTTTCTAGCAGCCCCGGGGGTGTGGAAGGAGGATATTGGAGGTAAGACAAAATTGGAGGTGTAGGGAGGACAAATCGGCGATGGGAATCCCCCTGATTTTATGTAAATATGTACCAAAAATATTATTGTCAACAATATGTAAGCCACTATGTTCAAAATAAAAATTATTTTAAGAAAGTGTCTATAAAGAGACAATGAATATATGTATATAAAGAGAAAATAAATGTTATGTATATGGAGAAAATAAGTGACAATGTTGATTTTAGGGAACCAAAAGGAATATTTATATATGTAAAAGTGGAACATTCTAATTACCAGAGAACTTGTCACATACAATATTTTGTGATGTGATCTATGAGCACTTAATGCCATTCTTTCTATTAGCATTTTCCATTAAGTAGAATGACATTCTAAACCAACCAATGGAAGGATTTTGATTCCCCAAGATGTTAGTAGAGATTGTTAAAAGTGAATAACACAAGATATTTTTATTTTATTATAATTATCTTCATTTAAACACCGTGATTACAAATATGATTATAGTTGTATGATTAGTCATGTAAAGAACACCCCCCTTCACCAATGCAACATTCCCACCACCAATTTCCCAGATCTCCCTCCTCCCCACCTCCTCACACACATGTACTCCAGACAGGCTTTCTACTTCCCTCATTCATTCACATTGTTATGATAGTTTTCGGTATAGTCATCTCTCCAACTGCACTCATCACTCTATGTGATGAGCTTCATGTCATGAGCTGCACATACCAGCCCTCATCTCTCTTGTCTCTGAGATACTGTTAAAAATGTCTTTCATTTTTCTTAAAACCCATAGATGAGTGAAACCATTCTGAGTCTTTTTCTCTCCCTCTGACTTACTTCACTCAGCATAATAGATTTCATGTACATCCATGTATAGAAAAATTTCATGACCTCATCTCTCCTGATGGGTGCATAGTATTCCATTGTGTATATGTAAACAGTTTCTTTAGCCACTCATCTGTTGAAGGGCATCTTGGTTGTTTCCAGAATCTGGCTATTGTAAATAGTGCTGCAATGAATATAGGTGTAAGGAAGGGATTTTTGTATTGTTTTTTGTGTTCCTAGGATATATTCCTAGGAGTGGTATAGCTGGATCATATGGAAGCTCAATTTCCAGTTTGTGAAGGAATCTCCATATCACTTTCCATAAAGGTTGGACTAGATGGCATTCCCACCAGCAGTGAAAAAGAGTTCCTTTCTCTCCACATCCCCTCCAGCACTGCTTGTTTTCCTTTTTTGTGATGTGTGCCAATCTCAGTGGCATGAGGTGGTACCTCAGAGTAGTTTTGATTTGCATCTCCCTGTGGATTAGTGATGTTGAGCATCTTTTCATGTGCCTTTTGGCCATTTGCCTTTCTTCTTTTTTAAAGTGTCTGTTCATTTCTTCTCCCCATTTTTTGATGGGGTTAGTTATTTTTTTCTTGTATAGTTCTGTCATTTCATTGTAAATTTTGGAGATTAGTCCTTTATCTGATGAGTATTGGGTGAATAATTTCTCCCACTCAGTGGGTGGCCTTTGTATTCTGGACACTATCTCCTTTGAGATGCAGAAGCTTCTCAGCTTAATAGTCCCATCTGTTTATCTCTGCTTCCACTTGTTTGGAGAGTGCTGTCTCCTCCTTAAAGATGCCTTTAGTCTCAATGTCCTGGAGTATTTCACCTACATGTTGTTCTATATACCTTCTAGTTTCAGATCTGATATCAAGGTCTTTAATCCATTTGGATTTTACCTTTGTACATGGTGTTAGCTGGGGGTCTGAGTTCACTTTTTTCAAGTGGCTTTTTTGCAAGTGGTGCCAACACCACTTGTTGAATAGGCTTTCCTTGCTCCATTTAGGATTTCTTGCTCCTTTATCAAAAAATAGGTGGTTATATGTCTGAGGAACATTCTCTGAGTACTCAAGCCTATTCCACTGATCTGAGGGTCTGTCTTTATTCCAATACTATGCTGTTTTTATAACTATTGCTTTGTAATACAGCTTAAAATTAGGGAAAGTATTTCCTCCCATATTCCTTTTCCCAAGGAGTGCTTTAGCTATTCGAGGTTGTTTATTGTTCCAAATGAATTTCAGAAGTGTTTGATCCACTTCTTTGAAGAATGTCAAGGGTATCTTTAGAGGAATCGCGTTAAATCTGTACAATGCTTTTGGAAGTATTGCCATTTTAATGATGTTGATCCTGCCAATCCATGAGCAGGGTATGTCTTTTCATTTCCACATGTCCTCTCTTATTTCTTAGAGCAGTGTTTTATAGTTTTCTTTGTATAGATCCTTCACATCTTTAGTCAGGTTGACTCCAAAATATTGAAGTTTGTGTGGCACTAACATGAATGGGATTGTTCTCTTAATGTCTATTTCTTCCCTATCATTGTTACTGTATAAAAAGGCCATTGATTTTTATGTGTTAATTTTGTAGCCTGTCACCTTGCTATATGAATCTATTATTTCTAGAAGCTTTTCCATAGAGTCTTTAGGGTTTTCTAAGTAGAGTATCATGCCATCTGCAAACAGTGAGAGCTTGACTTCTTCCTTTCCTATCTGGATTCCCTTGATATCTTTTTCTTGCCTAATTGCTATAGCAAGTACTTCCAGTACTATGTTGAATAGGAGTGGTGAGAGAGGACAGCCTTGTCTTGTACCAGAATTTAGAGGGAAGGCTTTTAATTTTTCTCCATTGAGGACAATATTTGCCTCTGGCTTGTGGTAGATGGCCTTAACTATATTGAGAAAGGTTACTTTTATTGCTCTCTTGCTGAGAGTTTTCATCAAGAATGGGTGTTGAACCTTATCAAATGCTTTTTCTGCATCTATTAATATGACCATGTGATTTTTTATTTTTCTTGTTGTTTATGTTGTGTATTATGTTGATAGATTTATGGATGTTAAACCGTCCTTGCATTTCTGGGATGAAACCTACTTGATTGAAGTGAATGATCATCCTGATGAGGCATTGGATCCTGTTCTCCAGGATTTTGTTGAGGATTTTTGTATCTGTGTTCATCAGGGATATTGGTCTGTAATTTTCTTTTTTGGCAGCATCTCTATCTGGTTTTGGTATTAAGGTGATGTTGGCTTCATAAAAGCTATTCGGAAGTGTTCCTGTTTTTTCGATTTCATAAAAGAGCCTGGCCAGTATTGATAGTAGTTCCTCTTGAAAGGTTTGAAAGAATTCATTACTGAATCCATCTGTGTGTGAGCTTTTGTTTTTTGGGCAAATTTTTTATTACAGTTTTAATTTCCTCAATAGTGATGGGGGTGTTTAGATATGATACATCTTTTTTATTCAACTGTGGAAGGTTATATGAGTTCAAAAATTTATCCATTTCATCCAGGTTCTCTTATTTAGTGGCATAGAGTTTCTCAAAGTATTCTCTGAATACCCTTTGAATCTCTGCAGTATCTGTAGTGATCTCCCCCTTTTCATTTCTAATATGCGTTATCAAGTTTCTCTCTCTCTTTTGCTTTGTGAGTTTTGCCAATGGTCTATCAATCTTGTTTATTTTTTCAAAGAATCAACTTCTGCTTTCGTTGATCTTTCGGATTGTGTTTTGGATTTCCATTTCATTGATTTCTGCTCTCAGCTTTGTTATTTCCTTTTGTCTCCCTATTTTTAGTTTCTTTTGTTGATCATTTTCTAATTCTATAAGCTGCGTCATTAATCTATTTATGTATGCTCCTTCTTCCTTCCTGATGTGTGCTTGCAAAGCTATAAATTTTCCTCTCAGTACCACTTTTGCAGTATTCCATAAGTTCTGGTAGTTTGTGTTTTCATTTTCGTTTGTTTCCAGGAAATTTTTGATTTCTTCTTTGATTTCATCTTGGACCCACTGGTTGCTCAGTAATAGACTGTTTAATTTTCAGCTGTTAAATTTTTTCTTCTGTGTCCCTTTGTAGTTCACATCTAACTTCAGAGCCTTGTGGTCAGCAAAGATAGTCCGCAAAATTTCTATCTTCTTGATTTTATGGAGGTATGTTTTATGTGCCAGCATGTGGTCTATCCTGCGGAATGACCTGTGTACATTAGAAAAGAATGTGTATCCAGGTTTCTGAGGACGGAGTGTCCTATATATATCTACTAGTCCTCTTTCTTCCATTTCTCTTTTCAAGTCAAGTATATTTTTCTTGGGTTTCAATTTGGTTGACCTATCAAGTGTTGATAAGCCTGTGTTGAGGTCTCCCACAATTATTGTGTTATTATTGATATCCTTTTTCTGATTTGTCAACAATTGTATTAACTACTTTGCTGGTCCCTCATTGGGTGCATATATGTTTAGGAGAGTGATTTCTTCCTGCTGTACATATCCCTTGATTAGTACATAATATCCATTTTTGTCCCTTACAACTTTTCTGAGTATAAAGTTTGTGTCATCTGATATTAGTATGGCCACCCCCGCTTTTTTAAGGATGTTGTTTGCTTGAATGATTTTCCTCCAGCCTTTAATTTTGAGTCTATGTTTATTCTGACTATTCAGGTGTGTTTCTTGTAGGCAGCAGAAGGTTGGCTTCAGTTTTTTTTATCCATTTCGTCACTCTGTGCCTCTTAATGGGTGCATTTAGTCCATTGACATTGAGAGAAATAATTGTCATGGGATTTATTGCCATTTGTGTAGAAGTTTGGTGTTTTTTTGTTCTGTCTTGTCTTTAGAATAGATCTTTTAGTTTTTCTTTTAAGGCTGGTTTTGGGTCTGTAAAGTTTTTGAGCCGTTGTTTATCTGTGAAGCCATGTATACTTCCTTCAAACCTGAAAGTGAGTTTTGCTGGGTGCAGTATTCTTGGCGAAGCATTTATTTCATTGAGTTTTGTCACTATTTCCCACCACTAACTTCTTGCCTTGAGTGTTCTGGTGACAAGTCTGCTGTAAATTTCAAGGATTTACCCTGGAATGTAATTTCCCTTTTTGATTTTGCTGCTTGCAGTATTCTATCTCTATCTGTGAGATTCATCATTGTGACTAGGATGTGGCTTGGGGTGTTTCTCCTGGAGTCTTTTTTAGCTGGTACTCTTCGGGCACGCAGGATTTGGTCACATGTTTTCTATAGCTCTGGTAGTTTCTCTGTGATGATGTTCTTGACTGTTGATTCTTCCTGGAGATTTTCTTCTTGGGTCTCTGGGACTCCAATGATTCTAAAGTTGTTTCTGTTGAGCTTATCAAAGACTTCTATTTTCATCTGCTCATATTCTTTGAATAAGTTTTCCACTGTCTGATCATTTGATTTAAGACTTTTTCCCAATCTCTTCTGCTGTATAAAGTTGTTATGCATTGCATCTTCCAAAGCACTAATTCTATCTTCAGATGCTTTTAACCTGTTGGAAAGCTCATCCATTATGTTCTTCAATTCATCTACTGAGTTTTTCAGACCTGTTATTTGACCTGCTATTTTAGTTTGGAGTTTTCTGATTTCCATCTTCATATTCTCTATTTTTATTAGTGTTTTGATCTATACTTTCTTTGAATTCTGCAAGCATTCTCCATATTTCTTATCTAAACTCCATTTCTGAAAGACTGCTTTGGTGGTTGGCCATTGTTGGGTCATCAGAGTTTCCATCTTCATTCTCTATGGCTGATGTTGGTCTGCGTAGTTTCCCCATTGTCACAGTTATGCTCTGGGTTTTTCTACTTGTTGTGGTGGTATTTATTGGCTAGGTGGAGTGCACAGCCTTGAAGCAAAGTGGAGCGCCATGCTCTCTGCTTCAACCCCTTATAGGTGGGCTTAAGGGGGCCAGCAGAGTCAGCTTTATCCACAACTCCACCCCAGAAAGACTCACCTCAGCCGAGGAAAGCCATCCGGGGATGAATGCCAGAGATCAAAGTTCCCAGGTTGAAGCAAGCTGGGGGAAGCCCCAAAAATCTGCTGAGCTTAAGGGGCCCAGCAGAGTCTGTCTTATACACAACTCTGGCCCAGAAAGACACACCTTAGTCGAGGCACACCTTCAGGGGATTAATGCCAGAGAAGATCAACGTTCCCACGTTGAAGCAAGCTGGGGGAAGCCCCAAAATGTCTGCCGAGCCTAAGGGGCCCAGCAGTCAGCTCTATCTGTAACTCGGGCTGGAAAGACTCACCTCAGCGGAGGCAAGCTGTCAGGGGATGAATGCCAAAAAAAATCAAAGTTCCCAGGCTGAAGCAAGCTGGGGGAAGCCCCAAAATGTCTGCCAAGCTTAAAGGGCCCAGCAGAGTCTCGATATTTTTATTTTTTAATTTTTTCTTTTGACCCTCTGGCATCCTATAGTGTTTGGAGATGTTCCTATGGTTTTGTTCCACTTTTGAAAGGCAGTCATCAGGAGGACTTTAATCACTTTATCACTTAAAAAATCTATGTATTGCCCCGATATTAATGAATATATATGCAGTAATTCAGAAAGAGGGGAATTATGGATAATGAGATAAGTAAAATTACCAATACACATTAATGTATGTATTATATAAAATGATATACATATTTGAGGGGTGGAGGCAACCTTGTGCTCAGCCTTTACACCTTGCTATATAGTTAAGGTCATTTCTGGTTGGACTGGGAAAACATATAAAAACATAGAAAAAAACTGGGAAGACAAATAATTTCTAAATACTATCATACACTAAATAATGAATTTTCATTTTTTCACTAATATGCTGATATTTTTTACTGTTCTTTCTTAGAAATATCTATAAAACAGTCATGTTCAGAAGCAGTCTCACAATAAGATTATTATTGCAATTTAAGTGTTCCTATTACAAATTTTGCATAAGAAATAACAAAAGAAACAGTTTAAAATCATTGTAAGTAAAAATGAAATTGATGACTACATGGTAGAATCAGGGTATAATTCAATTGTCATGACCTCAGAAACTCAGGAATTTTCTCCCTCTTTTACTCTTGACATTATTAGTTGTCAGCAGCATTCACCTGAAAAAGCAGGTGTAATTCTTATTTTTCACATTTCCAAGATTTGTTACAAGATTAGGACTAAAGCTCTGACTCTGCAAATGTCCTTAAAAGTTCAAATTGCTTTCCTTTAAATCCTCTATAAACCAAAGAACTGTGAATTTCAGGTGAATTCTCTTGATGGCTTATCTTAGTCAAATGCCCATGAAAGAATATTATATAGATGATAGGGGATCAAAGTGGGAACCATATCTCCAATAATATAAATAATGTTTGTTTCTGGCAAGAATGTTACTGTTGGTAATGACTCTACTCTTAGAACAGATCCTCTTGTTCTAGTGTCTTTTGGGATGAGCTCCACTGGAAAATCCTCACATTCATCTAAATGTATTATTTCCATATGTAACATAGATAACATTTACCTTAGGATCTTAGGGACTAGTCATAGTTATTTCCCAACTCTTCTACAATAATTGGAGTGAACAAGATAAGAGTGAAAGAGAACCATCACTGAAATAACAAAGATCTTAACAAACAAGTACCAAAATAATTTAAATCTTCATCAGAAAAGTACCAGCAAATCAAACTAAAGAAAACTTGCAATTTTTCCAATGCTATGGTGAAACTCTTCACCAGATTGTCAAAAGTAATCCAAAGTCAACATTTGATTTCTAAAAACATGTCATAGTTCCTGTGCATATGAAAATATAAGAAGGAGCCTAAGGGTATTTTCAGTGGAAATAAAGTAATTGCGGAACACATATGTCTTACATCAAAAAAATAAATAGATATGATTTCAACCTAAGCCTCACATTTTTCTCTCTAGGAGAAATACATGATAATAAAAAATGATAAGAGGGAAAAGTGATGATAACTAAAAAGCAAGGTCCCTACTTGCTTAGAAATGGCTTTGAAAATGTTAGTAAATTGGGTCAACGTGTGTAATAATATATCAGTGACAGTAAAATATTTTGTTTTCCTTGAACTAAACCTAGAAGATAAAGTGAGAGTGACTGATTGATGGTCACTCAAAGAGATAAAAAAAAATGCAATTTTTTTCCAAATAAAGATCAAGAGAAAAAAAACTGTATAGACTATAAATTGTGCTATAAACTGTGAAATTATGCATAGTTTTACCTCCTAATAGGAAAGAGTCAAGTAACTATATGTCAAAATCCAAGACCACACCCAAACTTCTAGATGATTCTGCCTTTCTTTGTTTTAGGTATGCATTAAAATCTGGTAAGCTTTCAAATTTCCAGAACTGAGGACATACCCAGTTATATTGAATTAAAATCTTTGAAGGTGAGATTGAACTTGACTTTAAACTACACTGCAGTTTACAACACCATCATAAATCACAACTTCTGTCCTAAATAATCTATAATTCAGCCAATTCCTTCACTAAAAATAATCACAGCAAGACAATGATCAGGTTTGAACAAGCAAGTGAATAAGAGGGAGGCTATAGGGAAGAGCCCATAGCCTATAGTCAGAGCTACTTTTTCTGCCAAAACAAAAGGACTTCAGCCCACCTACACAGATTAGAGGCTAACACAGGAGTCTGTCTGCCCATGCAGGTAGCCTCTTATGCAGCCCCAAGATAATCTCCCACTCATATAAAGCTCCCCTGAGAGCTACTGTAAGTGGGGAAGACTGACAATGACATAGTAGGGACACATTAAAACTACAAAGTTATAAAGCTGCACAAAATCTCATCACATCTTTTGAATACAAATTGTAATCTTTCAAACCCAATGAATAATAATTACACATACAACCTCTGAACATAATCCATATAGCCACTTCGAAACAGAATTCATAGTGAAAGTATATAGGATGTTCAATAAGCTCAGAGGAAAAAAATGAAACTTATTGCAATGAAACAAAAAAGGATATAACTGTTGCAATGAAAAAAAAATACACCAAAAATGTCAGAACAGAAAAACTTGGCGGAGAAAATGAAAAATTGATTGGAAGGCTTCTCCAGTAGAGTAATAAGTATTGAGGACAGAATCATGAGATCAAAGATGCAGTACAGAAAATCTTTAGACAACAACAGAGGATAGAAAAAAAGTCAAAAAATAAAAGTGAACAGATGGCAAGAGTACTTTGAGATTAATTAAATAAAAACAACAAAAGATTCACTAGGGTCTTAGAGAGCCAGGAAGAAAACACCTATGAAGAAGCAACAGAAAAAATTATCATTGCTGAGAAGTTCACAGAACTAAAAGAGTATATGTACACATATTATGTATAGCTAAAGGGTACCAATTAAAAGAGATCCAATAAGAATACTCCAAGACACATTCTAATAGTATAATAAAAGACATAAAAAGAACAGTGGAAACAGTCAGATCAAAGAAAAAAATCAAGTACAAAGGAGTGTCCTTAAGATATCCAGCAGATTTGCAGGAATATTTTACCCAACCAGACTCTCATTTATATTTGAACAACATATTTATATTTGAAGGATAGCTTCACAGATAAACAACATCTCAGAAAGTTCAAACATATTAAACAACTGGTAGAAAAAGAACTTTGCTACTTTAACCCAAGATGAATCCCACAAGCACATCAAAATTCTGCAGACAGATCGTACAAACTCAATGGCAATAATTTCTCTCAATGCCAGTGGACTGAGTACATCTTCAAGGATAAAATACAGCTCACCAAAAGTGGAAGCAAAGGTTAAAAAAAATGAGACTACATTGAATTAAGAAGCTTCTTCACCTCAAAGGAGACAATAGCAGATTACAAAGACTATCCAGAAAGTGGGAGAAATTATTCACTCAATATCCACCTGATAAGGAGTTCATGTCTAAGATATATAAGGCATTGATAAAGCTTAAAGGAAAAAATATCCAACATATTCAAAAAGGAAATGAGATTAAAAATAAAATTCATCAAAGAAAGAATGCAAATAGGGCCCAGAGAGATAGCACAGTGGTGCTTGCCTTGCAAGCAGCCGATCCAGAACCTAAGGTGGTTGGTTCGAATCCCGGTGTCCCATATGGTCCTCCCGTGCCTGCCAGGAGCTATTTCTGAGCAGACAGCCAGGAGTAACCCTGAGCACCGCCGGGTGTGGCCCAAAAAAAAAAAAAAAAAAGAATGCAAATAGCAAAAGACACAATAAAATGTTCCACATTATTAATCATCAGATACATGAAAATCAAAATCAAAACAACAATGAGATATCTCAAATTACAGAGACTGGCACACATCAAAAAGAACAAGAACAAACAATTAGGCACTATTGCAGGATTAAAGGGGTTCTCATTTACTCCTGGGGGGGATATCAACTGGTCCAGCCAGATTAGAAAATATTTTATACTTTTCTAAAAAATAAACAGATATTAAGTTTCCATTCCACCTAAACCATTCCTAGGAATATACCGCAGAGGTCAAAAAATATAATGCAGGAGGGCTGGAGCATTAAAGCGACAGTAAGGCTTTTGCCTTGAACGTGGCTGACCCAGGACAGACCTTGGTTCGATCTCCAGTGTTCCATATGGTTCCCCAAGCCAGGAGCAATTTCTGAGCGCATAGCCAGGAGTAATCCCTGAGTGTCACCAGATGTGGCTCCAAACCAAAAATATCCCAAAAAAGGTATAATGCAGAAAATTTATCGGCATATCTATGTTCATTACAGCACTATTCACAAAAGCCAGAATCTGGAAATACCCAAGAGCCTGAGAACAGACGAGTGGATTAAAAAATAAAAGTACACCTGGGGCCGGGCGGTGGCGCTGGAGGTAAGGTGCCTGCCTTACCTGCGCTAGCCTAGGAGACGGACCGCGGTTCGATCCCCCGGCGTCCCATATGGTCCCCCAAGCCAGGAGCGACTTCTGAGCGCATAGCCAGGAGTAACCCCTGAGCGTTACCGGGTGTGGCCCAAAAACCAAAAAAAAAAAAAAAAAAAAAAAAAGTACACCTAAGCAAATGGAATATTACACAGCTGTTAAGGCTGCTATTATAACAGGCTTATTTTAAGTTTAGATTGTTAAAGTTTGGGTTTATTGATTCCATTGTTGTCTTTGGCTCAGATATTTAGTTCTGTTCTTTTTTAACACTAACAATCTGAGACCACTTGGCATCTGGCCCCCATCCTTTCATATTTGTGTTTCTCCTTTTCTACTCAGTTTATTCCCTTCTCCTAACTATACTCTGGGGCCAAGGATATCTGAGACAACTCCCATTTAAGTCCATTGCGTTTTTTTCATGCAGTTATTCTAAATACCACATATAAGTAATATCATTCTGTATTTATCCTTCTTCTGGCTTTTTTTATTTAACATAGCAACAGATTAGTGGGTTCTGAAGATGTGGTACATATGGAATGGAATGCTAGATAGCTGAAAGGAATAATGCAGTCATACAATTTGCAACAATGTGGATGGAACTGGAAAATGTTATGTTAAGATAAAATATTTAAATACCTCTTGCAAATTGTGACTAAAAGCTAATGGTAGGAACAATTTCCATGGAAACCTATATAGTTTTCAGGAAAAAAACTTGTATTCAGAGATCCTGGAAGACTCCAAATGATATATATATTTGATGTATTCATGCTTTAAGTAAATGAATTATTCCTGGAATCAAGAATCTGGGTAAAATTCAAGGCAGCAAATATAACAGAATATAGTACTATAAAGACAATTTTGGTTGATTGCATATGGATTAAATTTAAGTAGTGTATTTAGGATATAATAATAGGAACCATGTGAGCAAAGTTGTGGGTTTAGGTATAAATGGGAATAAAGTATATTTCCATTGTGATCAACTGGAGCTCTGTTAAAGTCTACTACAGTCTAATATGTAATATTTTGTGCTGGAAGGTCTTATATTTTTTAAAGAGCAAGATGTTGGGGGTGAGGAGAAGAGAGTGTTTATTCACTAGTAAGGCCTGCTACCACGAAGCATAAATTTCATGGCACTTACAGTCTGCTCCAGGCTTTAAGCATAGAGAACAGAGGCTATTTAGACTGTGTAAGATTCACATGTGCCAGCAATTGGATAAGCACAGAGAGAACAAGAGTGAGGTCACGGCAGCATCTGCTAAATGTGTATTTTGAAATAGAATAGAGCAGGGGTCATCAAAATAAAATTTTTGTAAAGTACCAGATGGTAGATATTTTAAGCTGGTATACTGCATATGGTAACTCTGACATAGTTTTTTTTTTCTTTTCTATTAAAAAATGTAAAAACATTCAAGCTCATAGACAAACAGGTGTTAGACCACATTTGGTTCACAGGTTGAAGAAGGAATATTTCTAAAATAAAAAATGTTTTTAAATACTGAAAAACATATTTATCAGTAAATATAATCAATTAAAACCCAGTTTGATGACAAATTATAAATGAAAAACATTTATTTTATTTTATGTTGTTTGTGTAATACACTCAATTATAAAAAATTACTCTAGATAAATAATCGTGCAGACAAGTTGGCTTATTCAAAGAGATAAAGGGTAGGAAATCATAAAGAAGAGTTTACAGAATCAGAGAAAATGAAGGGGCCAGAGTACTGGCACAGCAGCAGAGCGTTCGCTTGCAGACAACCCAGTACAGACCTGGGTTCAACCCCTGGCATCTCGTATGGTCTCCTGTGCTTACCAGGACCGATTTCTGAGCGCAGAGCCAGGAGTATCCTGAGCACTGCTGGGTATAGCCCATAAACAATAAAATCAAAAAATAGAAAAGGAAATAAAGAAAATAAATTATTTTAATGACAAGTGCAGTGATATAATATAAATATAGTGAAATAAAAATTCAAAGTTAAGACATTTTAGTTACAGTTACTTATTTGGCAAGGTAATAAAATAAAGATGTTGAAAATAGAGCTGAACAGAAATATCATTAAAGTTGTAGAATTTAGTTACTATACCAAAAGTTTCACATAACATTTATTAAAAATTAATGAATAATAATGAAAGATTTAAGTATATTAAAGAATAGGTTGAATGCATTCAAAAAATCATGGTTATATATTTTCAATTAATTTTGGAGATACATTAATTTTTTCCTACCTTCTATACTAGCAATCCTACTTCTAATCTGCCGAATAAAGGAAACAGTGCATCTCTAATTTCCAGTAGGTTCCAAGCTCTCAGGACATAATACCGAGGAATTTACTTTACTTTGATGAACAGGGAAGACTTTTCCGAGTCTCAGGCAACAGTGAGTCTGGAAACATGAAATACAAAATTTCTTCTCTATAATGTTTTATTGAAGCCCATGAGCTCTGTGCTTGAGACAGCAGGATAATTAATTAGAAAACGTATATAATCCTTTTCATTAGATCTTTTCATCTTTCTTTGCATTAACTATGCAGCAAAGTGTATTCCCCATGCTTGAATTTCATAGAGCTTTCCTTTACTCCATGTAAAGTCCTATCATGAACTAATCCTGGTCTTCATTTCTATGGTGGTAGTGACTTTTGTATACCATCTTGACAAAAAATGTAGCTACAATCAAAAAAATTAAATGGCATAAGAAGTAAATGGAAAAATATTTGCATCCAATATATATAATGCTATAACCAATATAACAAAAATCATCAAAACTCTAGAGTTCAGCAATAGTTTCTTTGGAAAAAAACATACATGCAGTATAAAAAAAATTCATGAAAAATATTTCATCCTATATTACAAAAGAAATGGAAAATTTAGAAACAAAAATATAATGGTGAAGATATGGAAATTGCATTTCTTTCAGTAACTATTGCTACAAATGTAATTTATTCTCCATCAAAGAGAGTGTTTTTATAATTCTTAAAAAGAAAAGAAACTCTCATATCTTTGATAGAAAAAGAACATTTGTACTGGTGAAGGGTGTTTTACATTATATTACTGAAACTTAATCATGAACAATTTTGTAACTATGTATATCATGTTGATTCAATATTAAATTTATTTTCATATAATTTATTTTAAAAATAGAGCCATCATTTAATGCAGCAATGTGTTTCTATGCAAAATAATTTCATTGCAAATATACTTATAACAAAAAATATCTGGAAGCAGCATTTAGGGTCCAATAATATCTGAATAAAGAATTCATGATATATAAATAAAATGAAATATTAATAATATGTAGAAAAAGTATTTTGTTATGACAAGAACTAAACTAAAAGTATTCCAACTAAATAAAGTATGCAAATAAATACTAAATAAAGGAGAAGGACAAATACTGTATAATCTCACTCATGTATATAAAGTAGTAAACATGGCATTGTGTTTACCAAGAAGGGGAAGTAGGCTGAGGATATCTACCGAGACATGATCAACAAACAATTGTATCTAGGTGATTAGCACAGTTTAGTCTCAAAATATCACTACCATATATATGCATTTACAGTTGGGTTAACCAATGTTACCTCAATAAAAATTAAATTTAAAAGTATTCAAGATATTAAATAAAATACAAATGCAGAAAAATTTTAAGTTGTAGAGATAAGTTGATAGGTAGATGAAAAATAACTATAGATAAAATATATCAAAACATTAAAGTGAATACATTATACTACCCAACTATGATATATAATGGATTTTATGTATTTTTCATCTTCTATTATAATTTATAAGCATAGTAATTTGCCAACTTGCTGAGTATGTGTTACATTTTCTACTTATTGCATAAAACTGAAAAGAAAGGTAAAGTATGTAAGATATATGACATGTTTGACAGTAAGAATATATTTTTAAACTTTCCTTGAGTCCTCTATTTCCATTTTAAAATTTATTACCAGATCGCTCTATTTAGAGTATCTTATACCTTTACTCCTGTTTTCCTTTATTCCCATATATTGAACATTCATTACTCTATATCTAGATCTGACAATATTTGATGAATTATTTTCCTCAATTTATTTAAAGGCAGTACTAGAAATCTCTGAGGAACTAATTATCAAGTTTGCACAACATTGAAAATAACAGAGCTATAGCCATAAACAAAATGATAGGAAAATAGACTGTGTCTCCACTGTAATTGCATTTGTTTTATTTCCTCTGACCTTAGTTCAGACTGGACCAGTTTCTCACATGTCTCCTGGGACATCAGTCAGTCAGTCTGAGACAAACTGGCTATAAACCATAATGGAAAACTTAGACTGTAGGGACTTTTTTAGACACATCTAAAAAATCCATTTTATACAAACTTGCATCCAAATGCTTGTGTTCTCTTTTGGAAGTCAGTTGGAAAAGTTTTTTTTTTTCTTCAATTTACTTCTGATGAAGGGACAACTTTGTAAACCCACCTTTCTAAATCCAGTAAATTCAGTCCTTCCATTCTGGCAGATGTCTTGCTCCCTGAGATCTTGGAAGTATACAAAAGCAGCATATTTATTGACTGTATAGTAACCATGTTGAGAGAAAACCAAAACATGACAACAATACAGTGACAATAACAATATACTTGTTATTTTTAACAGTTTTTATTTTGAAATGTTTATACCTAGGACTGAAGAGATAGTACCATGGGTAGTGTGTTTGCCTTGCATGCTGCCAACTCAGGTTTGATCAGTAGCAACCATATAGTTGTCAAAGTCACGACAAGAATAATTCTTGAACACAGAGTCAAGAGTAAGTCCTGAGTACTGCTGGTTGTGACCTAACAATAATAACAACAAAAACAACAACAAAATCATAATCTTCCTCTTAAAAAGGTATCACTACATAAACACAGAAACTAAGAGCATGAGGGCTAGAAAAGATGTAGCATTTGTTGACTGACAACTTGATAGCTGGTGTCTGAAATCCTAAAGGACTCATAAAAAATGCGGCTGCCAATTATAGCTACTGAAATTGTAAAGGCAACAATGTCATCAAAGTAAAATTAAACATATTTCCATATGCTAAGAATAAACAGATGGAGAATATAATTTTGATATAAAGCATCATATTTTAAAGGTATGGAAAATGAGAATACTTATTTAGAAATGGATTTAATGAAAAAGGTAAAATTTCTGTACACCAGGAATAAGAAGAATTTGTTAAATAAGTTAATGTAAATGAAGTCACTTAAAAATAAGAATAAATTGACAGAGATAGCAAGGTCATGTAATGGAAAACTAAATACTCCCCCTTTTTTTATTTTTGGAAGTATTTGAAGTCACTCCTGTTGTTTGGGGGATTTGTGGTACTAAATATTTTGGATTAAACAATGTTTGACCACATGAAAGACAGGCATTTACTGAACCATTGCCACCATGCAAATTCCTCTAAGCAAAAATACCAAGAATGTTCCTAAGTTCAGAGTTAGGTGTGACCCATCAAAACAACAAATATATATTTATATATGTATATAGGGACAGGAATGGAAGAAACTAAAACAAGATTTGGAGAACTATAATTGTATGTTAAACAAAATCAATACAAAAATAAAATATTTGTTACTAAAAATTGAATATTTGCAAATGAGAATGAAGGGAACTGAAAAATTATCAGAATTTTCTGAGCTAATTTGAAATATATTTTGAACTGTTTAGTTAAATATTAATAGATATGATAGCTTTATAATAATTTTCAACACTAAGAGTTTAGTTTCTGTAATTTATTTTATTGTAATAATATACATGAATTAGTTTTACATAAAAATATATTTGGGGACTAGAACAATTTTATAGTACTTATGAAACTTACTCTGAGTGTGGCAGACTAGTTTCAATCCTTGGCACTCAATATGGTACTTGAGCATATCAGGATTGGTCTCTGAGCACAGAGCCATGAGTAAATTATTTGTTGTGAACCAAAGGAAAAATCAAAATTTAATTAATATAGTCTATTTGAAGAATTTCTGAGAATTTAAGATTTTAAATGAGAACAGAAGAATAGAAAGGGAGATCCTATAAAAATATAAGAAAATAGAAAAGTCTTCATTAATTGATGCTTTGTAACATGGAAAAGATGACATAAAATTATGTTGGCAAGGAGAACATGGGCCATAGCTTATGAATGGGGTATCATGAATATTACTTTGTCACCTTTCACCACTCAGTTCTTGTTCAGAGTAATGAGTTCCAACTATCATTGTTATAGCAGTCCTTTCTTTCCTCTAACTTTACTTCCCTACTCTTAGTGCCAAGCTTCCTACCAATGTGAAGTTCACCTGGCCCTCATCTCCATTGAATTAAGTATATTTTTTAAAGTTGTAAAACTGTATTCTTAAAGAAATATTATCATCTAGTGCAAAATTACATAATTTTGAAAAGCAATAAAAGAAAATTTGCTTATTTATTTTCATGTGAAAGATACTCTCTTATGTGTAATATTCAATTATCTATCTAGCAATGTCTGTGTCAAATTTTATTGTACTTTAGGGAGCTCAATCATGTGAAAGGCTCCTGTTTAATGTCTATACAGTTCTCTGTTACAACATTATATATATATATTCATTTAGTTATTTATATTTAAAATCAAGATGATTAAAATTAAAACAATTCAATACAATGATTCCCTTAATCTTTCTACTTTTTTTCTTAGTAAACTGAAAAAATTTGAATGTTATAAATATTTAAGAATTTGGGGGAAAAATAAACGCATGTGTATTTTTTTAAACAATAACATATACTACTTTATGACAATTGTTATGATGTTGTGTAGCAATTCAACATTCTCATCTATATTGATCACCTATGAAGTGCCATAGTTGAATATGAAAATTTGAAAGATACTAATAAATGGCATTCTACTAAATACGTTGGAGGATGCCATTTGAACAAAAAATTTAAATAAGTGTGGTAAATATCATACTGTGGCTATGAACAAAATTATATAGGAATGCAAATGACTCTGAAAATTATTCTGCTCAGTAGGGCTTCCCTTAAGCAGTTACCTTTGATCTTGTTTATGAATATGGAATAGTCATTTCTTTGAAATTTTTTAAACAATTCAATATAGCAATAAATTAATGTCTCTTATTGCCTTCAAATTGTGCAACAACTTGTCACTATTTCTTATTTTTCCCATGTTGTTTAAGCAAGCTATCAGACAGTGCAAACTTTTTGAAGCTTTAACATATCTATACTCAATCACTTTTTTTTGTCTCTGAGAAAGCTATCTTTAGATGAAGAAATCCTCAGTGACTTGAAAGGTTACTCTGAACTGTCTATATTAATTTATTTAAGTAACTACTCTTTATAGGTGTTCAGTTTCTTCAAAGGAACTAATGATCTCTACTCTCAAGTTTCAATAAAATAAATGGAAAAGATGATATCTTAGGAAATATAGATACATATCTATCAAGGAAAATTAGCTTTTTTAAAATATACAAAGTTATGTATAAGACATCTGTCAGTGTCACAGCACTTTTTTTTATTATCCAGAACACCACCTATTAGGGTTAGAGAAAGGCCCTGTAATCCAGGTGTGGTTTTGCATAGCAAAACAGGCTAGGGAAACAAGAAATCGGGGAAGGGTCTTTGTTAGGTTTTTACCTAGATTCACTTTACATTATTTGCCTCTTCTGTTTAAAACAAAAGAAAAAACAATGAGAATTTTTTTCCTATTTTTCTCTCCTCGAAACCTCAGGCTGGAACCTCAGATGAAAACTCGAAGTATCAAAGTTTAAATTGTATATATCTTCTCAAAAAGTCAGCCTTTTTCATATCTTACATATATATTACAATTTTTTTCTCTAGACTTCTCTGAACATAAATATTAGAACCTTTCTACAAATACACTTAATTTGAAAATTCTGAAACATTCTTACACCAAAGCATTGTAATACGAGTCTAGAACATATGCATTCCATTTCATAAACTTTTCTAAACAAAATCACAAGAACATTTCTTCAGATACACACACACACACACACACACACACACACACACACACACACACACACACAATTGGTTTTTCCATGAGTTCTGCTATTTTTTAGGATAAAATGATTGATGACTTCAATTAACTTACCTGTGACACTGCTTCTAGCAGAAGGAGGGGGAGACTAGATTTGGGGGGTGGATACACCTAGAGATGCTCAGGGGTTACTCCCGTTCCTTTTCTCAAGAATTACTCATGGCAGCTTGGGGGATAACATATGTAATGCCATTGATCTAACCCAGGTTGACCATATGCAAAGTTAGTGACCTGCCTGCTGAATTACCTCTCCAGTCCCCCAAAGAAAAATTTGAAGTACACTAATACAACTTTGTTCTAATAAGTCCTGTCCTTAAAGTAAACCAATTAATAAAAAACTAAAACGTTAAGCTCTTTTAACAATCAAACTGTTTTTTTTTCTAGTTTTCTTTGGCTTTTTATTAAATATTTTGTATTTAAAACAGTGATTTAAATAAAAAACTAAAACGTTAAGCTCTTTTAACAATCAAACTGTTTTTTCTAGTTTTCTTTGGCTTTTTATTAAATATTTTGTATTTAAAACAGTGATTTACAAAGTTATTCATAGTTAAGTTTAGGACAGGCAACTTCTCTTCACCAATGTTCCCAGAGTCCATTTAATATCTTGCTCTTGCCCCCACCTACCATCATAACAAGCACCTTTTTAAGTTTGGTTATTAGAATTTGGGTCTCATTATTTTATTGTTGACTCGGACTCCATGGTTTGGATATTTAGTTTGGATACCATTAGTGCAACCCCTTGACCTCTGCCGTCTGTTATATTTGTTTTTCTCCTCCTCCATTCAATTTCTTTTCATCTCCTCACTGTACTCTGAGGCCAAGAATTTTCTAGACAAGCCTCATTTTAGCCATTGCATTTCTTTACTCAACTATTATAAATACCATATGTAAGTGATATCATTCTACATTTATCCTTTTTTCTGGAAGAGGTTCTCATTTCCATCTATGTTGCAGTGAATTGCATGGTATCATCATTCTGTTATACTCTAGCCATTCTATTCCAATTTAGTATAACTTATACATAGAAAAGTTATAAATTCATAATTTAGTGACATCAGTTCATAAAAACAATTGGTGCTTAATTTCATAGCTCTCATACAACTTCCTACTATCTCCACACCTCAATCCACATCGGTATACATCTATTTATATTTCTTTTTACCTGGTTTTACATGTCTGGCTATTAAGAAAAAAATGTTCAAGCTATATCAAGCATCAAAATCAGTTTAACAATTTAGACAGATCAAGGATCAAAGTCAAACATGCCAGCGATGGTGAAATAATAAAACCAGAAATTAAAATAGCTATTAGTAATATTCTAATGGGTCTGGGCAAGTAAATAAAATGGCATAGGAAAAAGAAAAATAATAAAAACACAGAAAGAAAACCCAAGAATAAATCAAAATATTTGCTTAAGACAATAAAAAATAATTAAATGAAGAATGCTTTGACTTGTTACTAAATTAGCCATAGATAAAAAATTATGCATTAAAGCTTTTTCTATACAATCTTCAAAATTTGAAAAAGAAAAATAACAATAACAATTATAGACTTGGAAAACTAAAAGTATAGCACCCATAATGAAAAGAAAGATAAAGAGAGAAAATAACATAAAATATATTAAACAATAACATAATTTTAATAAAATTATGTTAAGTATCAAACCACAAATTCAGGAAACTTAAAGAATGTTAAACAAAAATGTACAAATCTATAATAAGGCATAGCATTTTTCAATTACAACAAATTAAAGGCAAGGAAAGAAAATAAAGAGCCCAAGAAAAATAATCTTACCTATAAATTAAAATAAGAACAGTGTGTTAACTACCAGGTAATTATATAGTAATTAGGGCACAAGACAGGCCTATGCATGATTAGAGTTTTATTTATGGTGTGACATAGGCCATCTAAGCTTTGCTGTGTGCAATCACCTAGACCTTGGGTAATGCTAGCTGTGGCCCTGGAGGCCCTCAGTACTGTACTACCAGGATTTCCATATCAGCACTGAAAGGCCTGAATAGCATCACATCCACAGACTTTTATATTGCTGTCCAGTTGACTGAGAATCACCAATGAGGCTCCCAGACCTCCTGAGCACCACTAGGGAGAAATTCCCCCAGTAATAAAGAAAAGAAATGAAAAAAGAAAGAAATACATCTATTTCTCAATAACCATGCAGTTGAGAAGAGAGTAATTGAAGTTCTGAGAATAAAGCTTTCAATATAAAATTTCATATTCTGAGAAACTACTCTTCAAGGAGAAATAGTTCCAAAGATAGATATAAAAATGAGAAAATTTATTATCATGAAAATTATTTTAGAAGAAATATTAGGACAGAGTAATAATAAAGAAAGTAGGGTGTTTGCCCTACATATGTCCAACCCAAGTTCAATTTCTAGCATTTCATATGTTCCCTATATGATCTCTGAGCACAGATCCAGTAATAAGCCCTGAAAACCACCAGGTGTGTCCCCCAAAAGAGAAAAAATATTAACGCATTATAAGAAAATTATAGACCAATATTTCTCATGAATAAAGATGTTTAAAAAACTCATCCAATTTAGCAAATTGGATGCAATAACTTATAAAAAATTATGCTGCATAACCAAGTGGGATCCATTTTAGATATAATTTTTTAAATTCAACATTTGAAAATCCACTAATGTGATTTATCATATTAAGAAACTAAATAAAATGTTTAAAAATGAAGACAAGGGACCGGTGAGGTGGCACTAGAGGTAAGGTGTCTGCCTTGCAAGCGCTAGACCGCGGTTCGATCCCTGGCGTCCCATATAGTCCCCCCAAGCCAGGGGCGATTTCTGAGCGCTTAGCCAGGAGTAACCCCTGAGCATGAAATGGGTGTGGCCCAAAACAAACAAACAAACAAACAAAAAAACAAAAATGAAGACAAAATGTCCTTTCACTGCTATTGAGTATCTATGTAGAAATCACGAGTGAACAATAGTATCAAGAAAACATGGAGCTAGTAAAATTTGTTGTTTGTGAATTAAAGCATTGTAACATCCTAGGCTAGAATATGAATGTTACTTGCTTTCCAATATATTTAAATAAAAAAAAATTCCCCAAACTTCCCACCAATACCTTTTGTTGTTACCTCTAGTCTACTTCAGATGTGTAATCAAAGGTCAAAGATTTGTTGTCATTCTATACGAACAAGTCTCTAGTTTTATTTCTCCTTATATCATAGTTTAATGAGGTCATCTAGTATTTTTTTCCTTCTCCCTTGATTTAACACTGAAACTATAAACATTAAAGAAAACAAGTGATCTAAACTATAATTATAAAGTTAATTAAAATCTAACCACACTTAGATACTGGTGTTAAATTTTAAATGGTGCAATATTTGGAAAATAAAAAGAAGAGTAAAATTAATTTATCTTATCTATTAGACTTCAAGTGCAATTAATAAAAAAATCACATAATCATAGAATAAAACTCATCATGTCTACGTAAGAAATGTCAAATTAAAGTAGCAATATTTTCTTTTATTTTTAATTAAAATTACTTGAATATATTATATAAGATCAAATGTAATATAATATCAAAATGTCAAATAATATTATTCTTAGCAATGGTATTGTCTAGCATACAAATACATTAAGAGAAAATATTCTGAAAGTGTGCCCTATCAATTTGTACAAAGGAATGGTGGGGTAAAAGACTACAATAGTATACTTAGTGGATATGTAACAAGATAAACAAATTTAGCTGAAACTGCAACCCTTCAGACTGAAATATCATCCCAGTAGGAAAGGCTTTCTACCAATTTGAATGCATATTCAGTTTTTGAATGGAACTCAGCAGGACTAGCCACAGTGTGATAATGGCATGCTTACAGGTTTTAATCTTCAGAGCAAGCTTTTGACTGCTCTTGTCTTCACCCTAGAGGATTTTTCTCTACATATTTTTCATATGTGTATCTGAATCTAAACTAGTATCTAATATGTAGTAAATGTTCCTATACATTTGTTTATAAACACAATTGCTTAGAGAAAAACTTGCTGAGATATTTTGAAATAGAAACCCAGAAGAGAAAAATAAGCAGAAAAATTAGTTACAAATATATACTCTGAAACCTACAGGGAATTGTATTTTCACTTAGAAAGCAGAAAAAGACCGGCCAGCCCTAAGAAACATAACACATGTTTTGTTTTGTTTTGTTTTGTTTTTTTTCAGAATAAAAGTGTGAGGAGCTCCAGTGGGCCCATAGAAGTAGAAAAAAAAAATTCTCTATACTGTATTCCTTCAGCCAGGTTGATACCATACTGGCTTTTTCTCTTGTCCTTTTACAATGATAAAGCTTTCTTGAATCACAAAACCACAAGATGGTAGGCACTGAATTGAGCTCAGTTAGGCAGCATCTCCTTCCTAGCACTTTTATGTGATCACTGTTAAGGGGGAGGATAAGTCCCCCTCATTCCTTCAGCTCCTTGAGAGTCCCAAAGAGAGGCAGTGACCATGCAATTCACACAGGTGAGAGTGTAATCTGGCGCCAGAGGCCAGTGACCAGGAGACAGGTCTCCAGGCCAAGACCAGGGGCTTTGTTTAAGCAGAGTTTTTATAGGGTATCTTTCAAAGAAACAGGGTACATTATTTCAAACATTATCTTTTCTTATCTTGTAGCAGTAACAGTCCTAGGGGCTAGTGAAACATTAAAACATCAAGTGACATATAAAACAGGCTAGTAAAACAATGTCCTAGAGATTTACGTTGGCATCCCCCACATGGAGAAGGAACAAAGAAGAACATTCCTAATGAGTAAAGTCTGGTTACTTACTGGAATTTCTACAGACAGCAGTGAGGTGGGTAAACACATTGAGGGAAAAGCAGAGGCTCTGCTTTTCTGTTTTCCCTTTCAATCACAACCTGGGTTACTTGAAGAACTACTCCCAGAAAGTTTGTGTTATGACACTTTTTTGGTGAAAGACCTACATTAGTACCTATTTTTGATAGGCAAGAGAAATCCAAAGAGGGTGTGCTCTTTTTTTTTTTTAATAAAATCATTATTTAAGCATCATTATTACAAGCATGGTCATAGTTGGGTTTCAGTCATAAATATAACACCCCCTTCACCAGTGCAATTTAAAAACCTTGGAACAGAGTGGTAGCACAGTGGTAGGGTGTTTGCCTTGCACGCAGCTGACCCAGGACAGACATGGGTTGGATCTCCGGTATCCCATATGGTCTCCTGAGCCAGGAGCGATTTCTGAGCACAAAGCAAGGAGTAAGTGCTGAGAGCCACCAGGTGTAGCCAAAACCAAGCAACCAGCCAACCAAATAAACAAATAAAAATCCAAATTCAAAAGCCCAATTAAAATCAGTTTGTATTCTTCCAACAGTTGGGGCATCATGAACTCAGCAGCAAGAGCACATTAATTTTATCTCCAAGTGTTTTACAGGTTTTGTAAGAATCAGATCATTTCTGCCTTCACTACCTACATTATTTTAGATTGTGCGTATCATTTTAGAGCTGAGTAGTAAGTTTAATTAACTTTTTTTTCCATTTAAGTTAATTGTAGTTGCTCTTTGCTTTACACCATTTCAAATTAAGAAAGATTCTCTGAAGGTGGAAGATGAAGGTAGGAATGTTGCCAAATGTTGTAATTTGTTACAACTGTGCCAGATCTCATAATTGCCTTTGCAAATTTGTATTTCTTTTTTTTTTTTTCTGCGTATGATGTTTTACCTAAGGAAAGGAAATTAGACCAAGAGATAGAAACACTCTAGGAGTTTACACACCTTTGATGCCAGTGGAGTTCCCTGGGTAACTTATGTGACCTGGGGAAAAAAGGAGGGAACTTTGAAAAGTTAATTTGTTTGCTTTATCTATTTCTACCTCTGGCCACCTCAGGAGCAACTGGGAGGTTTAAGACTGTGGGCTTCTTTTTTTCGGGCTCCAGGATTTTCAGGGAACCGAGCCTGATTGACCGCTGAGAAGAGGGTGGGGAGGGTGCCGCCTTCCCCCGTTAAATAAAATTGCTGAACCCGAAAAAAAAAAAAAAAAAAAAAAAAGACTGTGGGCTTCTCTAGTAGGGCAAGCAGTCTTAAACAATGCCCAAGTCTTCATATTCATTTTCTTCATAGAAATAAATTTGAGAAGAGTTGGGAAGTAAAAACAGGTTTTATTTGGAAATTCTGAGGAAGGGAGAGGCTAAGAGAGAGAGAAGGAGAGAGAGAGAGAGAGAGAGAGAGAGAGAGAGAGAGCAAGAGAGAGAGAGAGAGAGAATAAAATTTATGAGATTGTGGGCTTCTCAAAAGGTATGAGAGCCCCAGTACATATGCCAGCATGAAAATATGAAAGCATGAAAGTGCAGATCACAAAAGAGGACATGCATACAACATGTGCTCAGGCACCATGTAACCAGGCAAGATATGTGGACAAATTATTCTATATTATTCTATATACTAATGCACATGAGTGTATCCTTTCTTCCAAGTTGGTTTACCTGTATTTCTTTCAACTTGCACCACATGAGGCTTTCTTCCTAGGTAAGAGTCCATTGCTGGATGGTGACCAAAGGGAAGGTTGGTACCCATTATCTTGACAATTCTTTCCCGCTGGAATTTTGTTCCTTCTGGAGCTTCTCTAGAAGGGTGCCCATTCTTCTTTAGATCTGTTTTGGCACCAGTTAATGATCTTATCAGGGGGCCACAGTGCTAGCACAGAGGATAGGGTATTTGCCTTTCATGCAGCTGAATTGAGTTTTATCCCCAGTACCCTATGTATTCCCCCTGGTTCTATCCTCTGCATACCATTTGGTACCTAAACACTCCAGGAGTGATTCCTTAATACCACTGGGTGTGCCTCCCTAAAAAAATGATATTATTAGGCCTTGGTCACAAGTCTTTTTTTATTTTAAAACATTCATAATACAGTTTTTTATTTTCCACAGATAAATATATTCATGATTGAGTTATAGTCATAGACTGTACTACAGACTTCACCAGTACACATTTCCTGCTACCAATGTCCCCAGATTCCCTCGCACTTTCCCGGTGCCCTCTTCCATTCTTGTCTCTGGGGCACACATTTCTCTCTTCATCTCTCTTGCTTTTTTCCCCTTTGGACACTTTGATTTTCAGGACAGTGTATATTTCCTCAAATCATTTTTTTTTTCAGTTTCCCTTCTCCCACACCCTTTTCCTTTTTGTTAGGCAGTTTACTTTCCTAGCAACTATCTACCTATCAATCTATCATCTGTCATCTATCTATCAATCATCTATCTCTATTTCTATCTCTATCTTTTTTCAATCATCTCTTTATATCTATCTTCTGTCTCTTTTCTTTTGTGACACTGTGATTTGTACTATTGTTAGTGAAGGAAAGGCTGCATGTCGACTTTATCCACTTTCACAACCCAATTCCTTACCAGAAATATCAGCAACAACTATAATTGTCATAGTAGTCCCTTCGCTACTGTAACTATATCATCACTCTTTGTGGCAAGCTTTCTACTATGTACTGAGCTTCCTGATCCTTTTATCTATTGTCTTTGAATATTATTACCATAGTATCTTCTAATTTTCTCATATCACATAGATGATTGAAATTATTCTATATCTATCCTTCTCCGGTGACTCATTTCACTCAGCATAATACTCTCCTTTTCCATTCATGTATGAACACATTTCATGACCTCATTTTTCTTAACGGCTGCATAGTATGCTATTGTGTAGATGCAGTGCAGTTTCTTTAACTGCTCTTCTGTTGGAGGGCACCTGGATGGTTTTCAGATTGCAAATAGTGCTCTGATAAACATAGAAGTTCAAAGGGCATTTTGTATCTGTTTAAGTGTTCATGGGGTATATTCATAAGAATAATATTGTGAGTCATATAGAATCTCAATTTCCAGTTTTTTGAGGATTATCCATATTGTTTTCCAAAAAGGTATATTTTCACCAGCAGTGAATGATAGTTTTATTCTCCCCACATACACACCAACACTGGTTGCTTTTGTTCATTGTGATGTGTGCAGTCTCTGTGGTGTGAGATGATACCTCATTGTTAGCTTGATTTGCATCCCCTTGATGATTAGTGATGTAGAGCATTGATGTACCTTTTGGCTATCTGTATTTCTTCTTTGAGGAAATGTCTGATCTTTTTTTTCTCACCATTTTTGGGTGGAGTTAGGAGGATTTTTCTTGTGAGAATCTGTTAGTACCTTGTATATCTTAAATATTAAGATGTACCCTTATCAGGTAGGTATTGGGTAAATAATCTATATCTTTTGAAGCCTTTGTACCTTCCACTGTTTCCTTTGAGGTATAGAAAGTTTTCAGTTTAAGGTAGTCCCATTTGTTTATCTTTGCTTCTATTTACTTAGCTAGTAATGTTTCATCCTTGAGATAATTTTAGCTTCAATGTCAGAATATGTTATCTATGTTTCCCTCTATGCACTGATGGTTTTATGTTTGCTATAAAGGTCATTAACCCATTATGATTTGACCTTTGTGCATAGTGTTAAAGGGAAGTTTGAGTTTACTTTTTTGTATGTAGTTGGACCAGTTTTTCCAACACCACTTGTTGAAGAGGGATTTTTTGCTCCACTTTGTATTTCTTGTCCCTTTATCAAAGATTGATTTATTGTATGTCTGGTATTGAATTCTATTTTATTCAACTGAGGATATGTATTTATTCTAATGAAATACTGTTTTAATGAGTATTACTTTATAGTACAATTTAAAGTTGGGGAAAGTGATATATACCATCTCCTATTTCTTTTTTTTTTTTAATATGGAACGCTTCATGAATATGCGTGTCATCCTTGCGCAGGAGCCATGCTAATCTTCTCTGTATCGTTCCAATTTTAGTATATGTGCTGCCAAAGCGAGCACCCATCTCCTATTTCTTAAGGATTGCTTTAGCTATTCATGGATATTTATTGTTCCAAATGAATTTCAGCGGTATATTAGCCACTTCTTTGAAAAATGTCATGAGTATTCTTAGTAAGATTACATTAAATCTGTCTGATGCTTTGGGAAGTACTATCATTTTAAGGATTTTAATCCTCCCAATCCATAAGCAGTGTATATATCTCCATTTTTTTTGCATCCTATTTTATTTCTTAGAGTATTTTATTATAGTTTTCTTTGTATAGGTCTTTCATTGTAAGGTGAATCTTTCATTGTAAGGTGAATCTAGGTAAAAGCCTAAAGAAAAGTGTCCTCCCACTTTCACTTCCCAAGAACCTCTTTCTTTGAGATGTAATACAGTGTTTTTCAACCTTTTTGTGCAAAGGCACACTTTTTTCATAAAAAAAAATCACGAGGCACACCACCATTAGAAAATGTTAAAAAAATTTAACTCTGTGCCTATTTGACTATATGTAAAGTAATTTTCTTGAATAGGAATCAAATAAACACAAATAAATTATTTTATAATTACTATATTATAAAATAATAAATGGTGATAATGATTTGGTCTATTTGTGAGCCGAAGCCGCATACTAAGTATGACATTAGAATTTTTCTCACGGCACACCAGACAATATCTCATGACACACTAGTGTGCTGCAGCACAACTGAAAACACTGATGTAAAAGCCCACTAGATAGTTGCTTTTGTATCTGATTTGACCTTTCCCCTCTTGATAGTAGGAGTTGGTTTGAATAAAGAGAGAAGTGCTGGCTTGGGGATTGGAGAGAGAGAACATGGCAGAGAAAGGCCATGAGGAGAAAGCAAACTAACTCTGATAAATCCTGTGATGACTGGCTTGGTTTTATTTATCCACTTCTACACTGCTTCATCAGACTTGTATCTAAATGGTTAGAAACATATTGCATGGGGCATATTGAGCAACTTGTGGAATTTTTTATTTTATGTTTCTCCTCTTTAATACAGTTAACTCTAAGGTAATTGATTTTTTGAGGCAACATTTTGAACAAAATTCTATTTTAATGCCTCTTTCTTTTCTTTCAACTTTTGTATATAAAATAATTTTATAGTCTGCCAATTTACTATACAAATTTGTAGAGGTATAATAATAGAGCCATTAGAATTTGTAAATATAAATATTATATATTTATAAACATACTTGGTATCAAACTTGACTTCTTACATTCCTATATGGATACTCTTGATATCTTTTTCTTGCTTAAATGCTTTGGCAAGTATTTTCAGACTATGTTAATGGAGCAGTGAAGGGGGGCAACCTTGTCTTGTTTCAGCTCTTAGCGGAAAGTCTTATAATTTTTTGAGAGCAAGTATATTTGTCATGGGATTATTAAAAATACCTTGACTATATTGAGAAAAGTTTCTGTATTTACATCTTATTGAGAGGTTTTTTTCTTTTATTATGAACTGGTGTTGAACCTTGTCTTTCTCAACATATACTGATATATCATATGATTTTTTATTTTTCTCTTATTAATGTGCTGTATTATAATGATTGGCTTGCATATGTTAAATCATCTTTGCATCTCTGGATTGAATCATATTTGATCATGGTATATGATCTTCTTGACTAGCCATTTGATCCTATTTGACAGTATTTTATGGAAGATATTTGCATCTGTGCTCATCAGGAATATTGGCATGTAGTTCTCCTTTTATTTGGTGGCATCTCTGTATGCATGCTTTTAGTATCAGGGTGATGCTAGTATCTTAGAAACTTTTTGGGAATGTGTCTGAATCTTTAATTTCCTGGAAAAGCCTGAAAAATATTGATACTATGTCCTCTTGAAGGTTTGAAAAACTTCACTAGTGAATTCATCTGGGCCTGGGCCTTTATTTTAAGGAAGCCTTTTAATTACTTTTGATTACAATTTACTCAATAGTGATAAACTTCAACAGATCCCTGTTAAACCTTGATCACTGAATCAAGCTGAAATTGAACAAGGATATATTGGCTTTGAAGGAAGAAATGGAAGAAAGTGGGTTTTTATTGGCTTTAGTAGTGAAATTTGGGGATGGAGGACTTTTAGTAGTCTTCAGGGAGCTCAAGGTCCATTCTGGATAGTAGTGAAACAATCAAACTAAATGGTTTAGTGATAACAGTCATGGATGTAATCCTACTCTAGTACTACTGGTGTGGAAGCCATACCATGTTCTCTGGTCTGGGGACCATGGTAGAAACTGATTTTGTATATGCAAATACAACATCCGGTCCTTAATCTAAACTCTATCCCTGCTCAAGGAAATATATTTTAATACACAAGAATGTGAGAATGACATGAATAAATCTCAAAAACAAATATGCAAAGTGTAAAGCAGTCACAAAATGGGTACATTGCATGATATATATATATATATATATATATATATATATATATATATATATATTTACGTAACAGGATTGTAGTTGGGTTACAGTCACAAACAGAACACAGAACACCCCCCTTCACCGGTGTAACATTACCCCCTCCCCCCTCCCATGCCTGTATTCTAGACAGGCATTCTACTAGTTATTTATTTTTAAGTTCAGTAAATTGTTTATATTTTCTTAAAGATAAGAGTAAAAATATATAGTAAAGGTGTGATAGTGGCAATCGCCGTTGTTTGCATAGGTCCAGAAAAATATGGGGGAAACAAAAAAAAAAATCCTTGGCCTGATTACAAGAAGGCCTCAACCCAGAAGTTTATTGGTATAAGACCGACTCTGGGTTCATGATATTTTTATATGAACTTTTATATAGGACAATTAAAAATATTTTGTGCTTGGTGGCCACACCTATTGGTGTTCAGGGCTTAATCCTGGCTCTGCATTCAGGGGAGACCATATGTAGTATCCAGGTTGGCTTATGTCTTTGCAACCCAAAGTTAAAAGAAATAATTTTAGTGGGTTTTAGAGATAAGTGAAAATAATGTAGGTGTAAAAGAAAAAATATGTTAATTTAAAATAAACTGGGTATAATACAACTTTTAGGGCAAAGAAGTGATTAAAATTATTATGGTGATGGCTATAGTAGTCTACAAATATAAAGCAAAAGCCATTTGAATAATGTTATGGAATTTAAATGATGTCTCTAACACTGTTAATTATTTTTAAATTAAGATATATTGGGGAAATTTTAAGTACAAAGATAGTAGTAACTAGTAATTTTTCCATGACAAAAATGACATTTGTATTTGACATAATCACTGGTTCTTCTTTGTATAATGATGAATTAACCAAATTAAAGAAGCTTAAAATTATAGAGATGCACAGTAAAATTAATAACCACCTTATGATTTTTAAATATTTTGGGAAAAATAGGAAGAACAGTTCCTCAATTGAATGAAGTTTATCTCACAAAACATTTTGTTAATTTTTAATTGGCAAAAGGAATATTAATGAAAAAATAGATAATGAGTGACACTTATAATGTAAATAAATATAAATATTAAATAATTGAAAGTAACATTACATTGACTTGCATACATTTAAAAAGATTAGATATAAAATCAAATAAATCAATGCATAAACATTTTGCAATGCACATGCATGATCATGAACGTTATGAATTAATTATATTATAATAATTTTATGTCATGGATTCATTTATAAAAAATAAATTCACAATGCTTGCTTTCCTGGGAAAATTGATAAAATAACTAAAATCAAAGAGACTTCATACTTAATATCACTAATGTAACTTGCAATTTTACAACTTTACAATGGGTAAAAGTGAACAATTTATCAATCATTCTGTTTTATATTTGTGTATTTTTGAAATTTACTGTGACTAAAATATATAAATTAAATAATAATCCAATTTACAATTATTATTTTTATAATGCTAAACTAGATATTTAAAGTATTATGCAAATTAAACTATTAAATTTTAAATAAATCTGTATTTATTTTATTTTTGTTTTGGTATAGACCACATCCAGCTGTGCCAGAGCATATTATTGGCTCTGTGTTCAGGAATTACTCCTGGTAGGTTCAAGGGGCCTTAATGTGATGCTACTAATCAAAACCCAAAGGTTGTGTTTAACATAATGCTCTATTCACCCCACTTTCTATCTGACTCTTGTATTAATTATTTCTAGGAATCTAAGTTCTTACTGTAGTCAATTCTCTTTATAAATTAAAACATTAATTTCATTTTAGCTTTTTCAGAGTGACAAAGATTTTAGAAGTTATAGAATGGTTTGCCACCAAGATCACTGAAGGAGCAAATTTATTCCATGCATGAAATTAAGTAATTTGTGCACACCAAAAAAAATTTTCATAGCTTTACTCAGCAAAGTTTTCAGCAAAACGTTCTACTGTTGTGAAATGCTTAGCTAATTAAAGAAGCATCCCACAACAGTAGTTTCCTTTTCATCCAAATAGTGAAATTCTTTACCTATATTATGGAATGTATAAAATAGAATTCTCTTCTACATATTAGAATAGAGAGATTATGTCTATGTAGATACAGATTGGAATTGAGCATTTCACAGTATTAAGAGGAAGAGATCTACTTTACTGTCCATCCAAGATCTACTTTTCATTTTGAATCTAGAAACTTTAAAAAAAATCAGTATTATACAATAATTAAAATATTATAAAATGTACTTTTCAATAATAATTTATCCTTATCCTTATATAAATTCTTTGCATCATCTCATAGGCTAGTTTTCTGTAACAGTTTTGCACCACTGGATTGATCTTCTTGAACCAAGGAAGTAAGAAAGTGAGTGGTGGAGTGATATTATCTTTGTTTGAATCAAGAGAAACTTAAAAGAAACTCAGAAAGCATTTCTCTTTCAGGCCTAAAATTATTCTCCTTTCAACCTATATATTCCCCAATTCTTATTGCCTTCTCTTTCTTCTCCATCGGAGTCATAATTTGTCAGCAGGAACACTTGCTTAGGAAATAGCAGCTGAAACTAGGAATTCAAGAGATTCTGAGGCCCATTAGTTAACACAGTTAGGTACTTAATACATGTTTGCCCTTTTAACTTTGTTCTGTAGTTCTTAATAGATTTGATTTTAAAAAATTGTATGATGAAATTTAAACACACATGGTTTGATGTCTCTTAAAAAATTTAACCTCAGAAAAATCAGACTGAAAATATCAAGCACTATCATTCACAAATCATCAATAATGAGCCATTTCATATAGATCTTAAAAAGCTATGATGATCATTTGTTGATTGATCCATCTACAATTCATTCTATTATTTTATTTGTTCAGAAGTATTAAAAGTGCAGTTAAATAGCACCTATTATAAAGGTTTATAGATTTGTGTGAAAAATAATAAATTATTTCTATAATGAACATAGCTCTCAGACAGTAAACTTAAATAAATGGATAAATTTTAAATAAATGAAGAGATAAAGAAATCAGGTGGTTTGTGAGTCAGGGTTGAAGAAATAGTAGTATAAATAGTTCTAAAAAAAACTGGTGAGAAACCAGATGATACAAATAACTAATATCAAATAAAGGAATTTTTTTCATTCTATCTGATGATGATTCTTTTGAAGGTAAAATATTTAATTCATTCTAGAGTTATGAGACTTGAGGCTTCTACCCTGAAATAGCACCAGGTTAGATATGTTCACCATAGCACTTTGGCCTTGAAATCATTTTTTGCTCATGAAGTTGCTTGGTTGAGAATTATTGGCTTATTTTTATTCCAAAAAAAATAACTTTTTTCTCATAGAAGTAGGCCAATACTTTTCCATATTCTCGTGATATCCTTGATATTACAAAATTAGAGTTTAACCCAATTGACCCAGAAATATTATCTATGTTATTCCCTTTTTGCACAAGAATTATAAGGTGAAAACATATTCTTTTTTAATTAAAGCATATTATAAATATGTTTTTATTCTGGTTTGCTCAAAGAAATACTAAGGCATACTATTAGTCAAGATCTGAATGAAAAGTGAACTATAGAAGGGCTAGAGTGATAATGCAGCGGTAGGGCCAACCCAGGAAGGACAGTGGTTCGATTTCTGTCATCCCATATAGTCCCCCTTGCCTGCCAGGAGTGACTTCTGAGTGCAGATCCAGGAGTAACCCGAGAGAGAGAGAGAGAGAGAGAGAGAGAGAGAGAGAGAGAGAGAGAGAGAGAGAGAGAGAGAGAGAGAGAGAGAAGAGAGAGAGAGAGAGAGAGAGAGAGAGAGAGAGAGAGAGAGAGAGAGAGAGAGAGAGAGGAGAGAGAGAGAGAGGGAGGGAGAGGGAGAGAGAGAGAGAGAGGAGAGAGAGGAGAGAGAGAGGAGAGAGAGAGAGAGAGAGAGAGAGGGAGAGAGAGAGAGAAAGAGAGAGAGAGAGAGAGTTAAATACCAATTCCTGGCAAGCCTGAAGCATGAATATTTGATGTTGGCAGTGGGAGAAGCCAAAGCTGAAAGGCAAGGTCTAGCCCTCCACATAAAAAATGAAACTGTAGAGATCCTACAATTAACTCTGGTTGGCTCTGTATTCTCCAAATAAAGGCCTGGCCAAAGTTTACCATCTCTAAAAGTAGAGAATTCTTTAATTTTATAGGATAATTAAGAACACAAAGAGCTGTTTGTAGAGAAAACATGAATTATCTTCTGTTGTGTATGTAAATATTTTATGGGATTATTATGTTACTGACCCTACCCTGATCGGTGATTGTGCCCTACCCTAGGGTGTGACCTGGCGTTCTGCCCCCACCCTAGGGTGGTACCTGATTCTGCTTCCACCATTGGGTGGTATCTGATCCCACCATTGAGTGGCACCTGATTTTGGGGAATAAAAGCAAGGGTCTGTGGAAGGCTAGAGGCTTTTTGCTGAAACTAAGGCTGAGACTTTGGACTTCAGTCTTGTCCACCGAATAAAGCTAATATTTCCACAAGCCTGACTGTCTGCGAGCTGTTTACCCGCCATTTCACCTCAGAACCCTCGGCTGGACGGGGTGGCAGACGCGTGCTCCGAGCTGGAGGGGAAAGACCTTATCCTCCATCCCTCCATCAGTCAACCTCTTCAGGGGCTGACTTGCAACAATCTTCTTTTCCAGGACAGTCCAGGAGGTTGGCAGACATGTTGGTTGTGCCTTTGGATTTTTCACTTTCATCATCTCTCTTACCCAAAATAATAGTTCTGAGAAAAACAAAAAAATAATACTATAATATGTCCAACTAGTTGCAAAGGGTAAATGTGTTGCAGAATTCCATTAAAAAATAAAGTGTTATTCATGCTAGCAGACAAAAGCAGGTTTTTAGTTTTTAAGTCTGTCTTTTAAAATGTAATGAACAAAGCATTGCATAGAAGTCTCTTTCTGGTGAAATTTGCCTCAAGCTACTATTCAATTAATTTGCTCTGAGTTACTAGTCTTCAAGCTTTTCTCATTTATACTAGAACATTCTTTGATGAGGTAGTCTTTATGTCACAATTTAACTAGGCTGGGAAAATGCAATGACTTTAAGATTTTTGTTTCACAGAATATTTTTAGGAAGCTGATTATCTTGGTTTCATCTCTCAATCAAAACATGTTGGGTCAACTTGTCAGTTAAATTATTCTTCGGTATGGGCCTCGGAATTTAGTAATTGTCAATTTGGGTCACCTTAGGACAGATGTTTTATTCTGTTAAGCCTGTAGATTTTCTTACAAGTTTTCACTATATGTTTCACAAGGCAAGCTTAAAATTGGGAAAAGCGAAAAAGTTTGGTAAAAAGGATCTGAAAAGAAAATAACTTTCATGTCTACCTGACAAACTGATACCAAAAAAAAAAAAAAAATCCAGACAAATAGTAAGTACCACCTATCTAAATGAAAAAGAAAAAAAAATTGTATCAAAAATCAAAATAGATAAAAATAAAAATATGTGTAGAAAAGTAGATGACACAATAGATAAATATACCACTGTAGTAATAGGATATATTTTTTTTGGGGGGGGGCATTTGATGGTCAGGGGTTACTCCTGGCTAAGTGCTCAGACATTGCCCCTGGCTTGGGGGGACCATATGGGACACTGGGGGATCGAACTGTGGTCCTTCCTTGGCTAGCGCTTGCAAGGCAGACACCTTACCTCTAGCGCCACCTCACCAGCCCCTAGGATGTATTTTTAAGAAGAAAATAAATCAATTTACTTCAAAGTCTTTTATATTTTTTAAAATCAGATCCTGAGCTAGAAAGATAGTAAACATAAATAATCATAAATATCAAATTGATTTATGTAGATCAAACAGAACTTATGACTAATATTATAATACTAATACAACAGTTTGTGAGTCTATAACAAGATGCAAAACTATCAGAACTGGATATATTCAACAGTAAAATTATTTTACTTTTAAATAGCTGTATAGAGACAAAAATTGTGTGCCATATGTTGAAATGTTCTTCAGATATAGTATATTTATAATAAACACATAATTTTTAGAATTTTCTATCATTTCAAATTGAAAATTCTATGAAGTTTTAAGAAGCACCTTCATCAATTCCACACACAAACTCTAGTCCTAAACTGGAGTTTATGTCCTACTTATGTAGGCTAAAAGAAACAAATACTATATGTGCTATTTTGTGCCTGGGGCTCTTCCTTTATATAGCATAATGTTTTAAAATTTTCTTCATGTTGTAATATATATTAGAATTTATAGCTAAATAATATTTAATTGAACATATATGCCACTGTATTCTTCATCTATTGCTAGCCATTTAGGTTCTCTGCATCTTTGAGCTATTTTACATAATGCTATCATAAGTTAAGTACAAATCTCGATGCGGACATGTTTTGCTCCTTCTTAGTTATATACTTAAGAAAGAAATTGTGGTCATTGCAAACCTATATTAAGCCTTTATTGGAATTGCCTGCCTATTTTCTAAGGGGTCACACCATTTTACATTTTCTAAGAAGCCACACTATTTTACGTTCTATATTTTGCCAGAAATGTAGGAAGATTCTAAGTTCACGTTCTTGTCAGTGTGTATTAACTGATTTTGTTTTATCTTAACTATCCTGGTGATCTCACTGTGATTTAATTTGCTCTATCCTGGTGACTACTGATGTCAAGATATTTCATGTGCTTGATGCCAACATGCACTATACCTCTCTCTTTTGTTTTATTTTGGTTTTCAATTTAACAATTATTTAAACACTGTTGCTTACAAGGTTATTCATAATAGTTGTGATTTCTCACCACAGTTAAAAAGATGTCAATGATTGAGTTTCAGTGTCCAACAGCTTTCACCAGCACACATTTCAAGCCTCCATATCTCCAGTTTCTCTCCTGCCCTCCCCATGTCTTGTTTGTTGATTGCTACACCCACTTAACACTGTTAGAGAAATTTTTCTTCACAATCAAATAGTCAAGCTAACAATCTAATAGGATTTCTAATTAGAGAAGTGTACTCAAATTATTTGTTCCATTAAATGTCAAAGCCAATGTTACTCTTAGGATATTACAGTTTGACAAATCTTTCTCCAGAATACAAAAAGCAATAATTATTACTTTAAATGGAACTATATCTATATCTTATCTATGTAGGTATTACCATTAGTTTTATTCAAAGGCAGCTTAATCTCTACTTGTTCAAGATTTCACTACATTACTGCATTTTTCTCTCTAATTGTAAGGTCAGTATCAGTTAGCAGGTACAGACAGCAATTCCCTTAGTATAATGATTTTCCTGTCATGGTAACAAATTTCAACATGCTACAATCAATTTTCTCAGAATTAATTCTTATCCCATGTATCTGAAAACCATTTGATTAGAGCATAGCTATTCTTAAGTTTAACTCAATAAAAGCAGAAGGCTATTCTATTTTACCTAGAGTGTACCAACAATGCAAAGATGTATATTTGTGAAATAGCACAAATTTCTGAAAGTGTATCTTCCTTAGAATAAATGCAGTATAATATAGTATATATATATAGTAATATAGTATAAAATAGTATATAAATGCATATATATGCATATATATATATGAGACTCTTGTGTGGATTGTTAACACCTGATGTGATTGTGGTTAAACCTATTATCTTGTCTTCATGCATTGTTGACTTTTCTAGTCTAACTTTTGAATTTAGTTTTTCCTTTTAAAATATTGTCAAAAATTACATGCTCTGAGCAAATAAAAGATATTCATTGTTCAAGATTTATAGAATAGTGTAGCATCATAAAGTTTCTAACAAAAAGGGTTGTGAAAAAGTTGACTATGCTTTTACTTTATTTGTAGTGCAGAGATGATGACCCCATAACAGATAATAACACAATCAAACAAACATTATAACTCATAGAAAGAAATAGGTTTCTTTACATTTAGGACTTTGCATTTTACTCTAGGGTACTCTTCAGTTCACTAATCAAGTACACTGAAACTATGCCTAATGAAACAGGCCTACTGATGATCATTTTCTCTTTCTACTACAAGCTAAAGGCTATACTTTAACCCCAAAAATCTTGCTCTTACCATAATTGCAGTGATCTTAGCTTCATTGCAATACCTACCTAGGCTTTTACTACTGTCATAAGGTAAATAATTCAATAATTAAACTGAGTCTGCTTTATAAGTGGTCTTGCCACTGAGGTAAAAAAGTTAACTGCTGAGAGAGTTCATTTATCTGCAGAAATAATGCTATTTATAATGTTATAAGCTTCGTAAAAGTCATCAGATATTAAACTCACAATAAAGTTCAACTTTAATGTAAAGTATTGCAAAATATCAAGTGGGACAAATGGGAAGAAAACAGAAGAAATAACTAAGCAATATTTCTCTTGGCTATTATCAGTGAATGGAGAAACAAGACAATTCAGTGGGAATTCATTCAATTCTAGCTGTACTATGAGCTAAAGGACTAGAATTAGGAAATTTCAGTTATTAACAGACATTACAAGAGTTTCCAAAAGGGACCAGAGCAATAGAAAAATGGGTAGGGCAGTTGCCTTGAATGCAGCCAAAACAAATTTGATCCTCAGCTCCCGATATTGATCAAATGACCAAGAGTGATCAATGAGCACAGCCCTGAGTAAGCTTTGAGTATTGCCAGGGTGTGGCCTCAGAACAAAGAAAACAAAATGGAGATATCAGAGGGAAAAAAATACTCTTAAGTGTCATAATATTTAGAGTTTAACACTACAGTCTGTAAGAAATAAGTATGCAGAAAGCTAATGACCCCAAAGAGATGAAATAGTAGCTCAAATTTTCATACAGAGAATACATCCCAAATCCCACCCCTAAAATCCCCACTCCTCAACCCCCCTGGTGTGCTTCTAATTCAGAAAACACTTCCAGCAATGGGAGATAACATAATGAAAGGTAGATGTAGACTGAAACTCACTGTGGCACTATGGTCTCATGCCACCACCTCAAGTTTATTTGAGAAACAAATTTCATTTAGTGAAATGTCAATTGGGACTAATATTTGCTATTCAAATATTTTTATTTATGCCCCACTCTAACTTTTATTCCCTAGTGTTTTTTGTTCAATTTCAACAGTAAATGTAACTCTCCTATAATCCAATTAAAGGGAGCATTTCTAAACCAGAGTTGTTGGGCCACTGTGGAAAGATTCATTGCCTGTTTTTAGTACTGCTGGTAGTTTTAGTCCTTGCAACAATGGGGATTAATGAGATATTTATGGAGAAAACATTGGAACTCTTTTCATGCATAGTATTGTGGTTTGGGGGAAAATGTTTTAAGTTTTAAAGAGTATATAAACCAATCTTGAAAATGTATCCTTATTTTAAAATCAAAAATTGGTTCCATCTCCACCTGCATGAGAAGGATGTACTTGGGAAACTTGTGGGTTTGCTGATTGTACATTCAATTTATTGAAGATCAAAATATAGATCAAAATACTTGAATTTCTAACATTTGTGTCAGAACCTTTTTCTCATATGATTTTTCTCCCCTCACACCTATTCTGTTCCCCTTATCACCTATATGTTACAAAATATACTTACTTTGGCTTTGTAAACACACATTAATGCTTTGTTTTTAGATAAATAAGTGAACAAACAACTAAATAAAAGTGTAAATAAATAATGCTGGGGCCAGAGCGATCACACAATGGTAGGGTGTTTGCCTTGCATTTGGCTGACCCAGGTGCTATTCCAGGCATCCCACATGGTCCTCCAAGCCTGCCAGGTGCTATTTCTGATCTTAGAGCCAGGAGTAACCGCTGAGAGCCACCACATGTGGCCCAAAAGCCAAAACAAAGCAAACAAAAAGCAATGAATGGCACAGTTGATCATTTTTATTGAATTAAAAAAAAACTGGAGTTTCAGGGCTGGAGAGATAGCATGGAGGTAAGGTGTTTGCCTTTCATGCAGAAGAAGGTCAGTGGTTCAAATCCCGGCATCCCATATGGTCTCCTGAGTCTTCCAGGAGCGATTTCTGAGCATAGAGCCAGGAGTAACCCCTGAGCACTGTCGGGTGTGACCCAAAAAACAACAACAAAAATAAAACAAACAAACAAACAAAAACAAAAAAAATGGAGTTTCAAGAATTGTGGAACAAAGTTTTGTTTTGTTTTTCTGTTTTTGTTTTGGGGCCACACTTGTTTGATGCTCAGGGGTTACTCCTAGCTAAGCACTACAGAAATTGCCCCTAGCTTGGGGGGACCATATGGGACACCGAGGGATCGAACTGCAGTCCTTCCTTGGCTAGCGCTTGCAAGGCGAGGAAGGGTGTGACCCAAAAACCAAATAAAAAAATAAATGACTAAACCTTTTTTTTTTGTTTTTGTTTTGATTTTTGGTTTTTGGGTCACACCCAGCAGCGCTCATGGGTTACTTCTGGCTCTATGCTCAGAAATCGCTCCTGTCAGGCACGGGGGACCATAAGGAATGCCAGGATTCCAACCACCATCCTTCTGCATGCAAAGCAAATGCCCTACCTCCATGCTATCTCTCCAGCTCAGATGACTAAATCTTTTTTTTTTTTTGGTTTTTCGGTCACACCCCTTTGATGCTCATGGGTTACTCCTGGCTAAGTGCTCGGAAATTGCCCCTGGCTTGGGGGAACCATATGGGACACCGGGGAATCGAACCGCCGTCCTTCCTTGGCTAGTGCTTGCAAGGCAGACACCTTACCTTTAGGGCCACCTTGCCGGCCCCAGATGACTAAATCTTGACTAGAGTTGATACTTTCTTTCTTCTCTACCTTCCCTTCCAACAACAAGAAAGGTCATTGCCAAGAAAAAAACTTTGGACTGCTAACACTCAATATATAACAACCACTTTGGGCATTAGAGGAAATAAAGATTAAAATGAATAGACATGTGTTAAATGTTTATATTATGATAAGTCTCTTTCTTCTTCTCTCTTTATATTCAATGCTCTACAGCTCCAAATCTTTATCTTTTAACTTTTCCTTCATCTTTTTTTTTTTTTTTTTTTTTTTTTGGTTTTTGGGCCACACCCAGCGGTGCTCAGGGGTTACTCCTGGCTGTCTGCTCAGAAGTCGCTCCTGGCAGGCACGGGGGACCATATGGGACACCGGGATTCGATCCAACCACCTTTGGTCCTGGATCGGCTGCTTGCATGGCAAACGCCGCTGTGCTATCTCTCCGGGCCCTCCTTCATCTTTCTTAAGACAAATCTTTGCCTAAAAAAGCATATGGAAAATCATTTAGTTTCAGAATTTTTTTCTTGCCAAATGGAAACCTTATTTGTTACTTAACTTACTTCTATTGTTACTATTATGGACTGGTTCTCATTATGGATGTTACTGCCAACATAATTTTATATGTTTAAGGTGTGAATTGTATTTAAATTTATTTACCACAGTAGAAAAAACACATGTAGATACAAATTTAAATATAACACTTTCTACTTTTCTTTGAAGTTTTTTTCCTTAAAGATTATATCATTAATTTAATTATAATGAAAGATAACATGCTTTAGCTGGTTTTATTAAGAATATTTTTATTATTTCCATTATGACTTTACTGGATAAATATAGATTTTATAGCACAGGAGCAGATATGGTATTATCATTTTCACATGGGTTTTTCACATGGGTCTAGCAATGAGTCTTCAGCCACTGAAGTTTTGCACTATAAAAATCCCATTTTTTAGAGATAAATGCACTGTTTACACAAAGAACTTCCTGATGTTTTAGTTGGTTGGATAGATAGAAAATGATTTTTGGAAGTTTCACTTAAGTATCTGTATTTGACAAACCCTGGATATGATGATGATTTCCAAATCTTTTTCTAGCCCATATCATACTTATGGCACTAGACCATATATCCAAATGCCTAGTGGATTTCACCTTGATCTCCTTCAGACACCTGGAACAACTTCTACAGAGTTATACTTATTATTTTGCCCTCTCATACCTGCTGTCATATATATTTTTACTTCACTGATAGATATAGCTTTCTATTTGGATGCACCCAAAAGAGAGATCAAGCTATCATTCTCAAATTGTCCTTTCCCCAAACAACTTGTCAATCAATACATTTTTCAGTCGTTCATATTATCTCTCAGGGTCTATTTTAAAGAATCAGTGTATGAATATACACAACATAGTTTTCCATTTCCACTGTATAGCACATCCAGAATACCATTTGCTCCAGTAAATGTATTATTTTTACATTTTTTATTTATTTAAACTTAGTGACTCACACACTTGTTTATGACATATTTTGTTCTGGTTTTCCATATTCCAACATCAAGTGCTTCCACTGTTGTCCCTGGACTCCCACTCACCCCAAGCCTGCCCCTTTATATTGTTTTTTTTTTTTTTACAAGTAAGTGGTAATGGAATTGTCAAAAAAAACTTATTAAAAGAAAAATGTTAAAAATGTTATATCTAGGGGCTAGAGCAATAGCACAATGCTAGGGCATTTGCTTTGCTGCATACAGCCAATCTACGGCCTATCCAGAACAGATCTTGTTTCAATCCTGGTATTCCATATGGTCTCCTGAGTCAGGAGCGATTTCTGAGTGCATAGCCAGGAGTAACCCCTGAATGTCCAAAAAGAAAAAAAAGAAAAAAAGTTATATCTCATAATAGGGTCATTAAATAATTGAAGGTTTACTAAGCTATTTTTTGTGAGTTGATCCTTTAGTGTCATTGGTTTTATTTGTTGACCATAGGTGTCCCTATGCTACTGTGACACCTAACTTGGTGTATTCTTACCAGTATTCAGCATTGAAAAATTTGGAGGTGCCATACTATAAAAATTCTGACTTCTGTCATTGATATAGCAGTGACTGGCAGACATGTCTCTGGCTGCCAGGGCTTCCAGAAGTCAAGATAGATAAGAAAAGGCTGCCTGTTCCAAGAAGTCCCTAGAGGGGCCAGAGATAGAATGGAGGTAAGGTGTTTGCCTTGCATGCATAAGGATGGTGGTTCAAATCATGGCATCCCATATGGTCCCCAGAACCTGCCAGGAGCAATTTCTGAGCATAGAATAGAGCCAGGAGTAACCCCTGAGTGCTACCAGGTGTGAACCAAAAAAAAAGTCCCCTAGAGTTCTCAGCACCAACCCAGCATATTTAAAGTTTAGATCAGTTAGGTTTCTCTGCATAAATTAGTGGTAAATCATTGAAGTTGGGACATTGGCATGGCTGCAACTATAGATTGCCAGTGCGGCTACTCCAGAAAATTCATATCTATACCTATACAAGTTGTATTTGAATAGATCTCAGTCAAAATAAAACTTGGGTAGAAAATTTGAAAAAAATAAAGATACATAATTTTACTAGAGATTCCACTCCTTCATTCTTTAATGTAAAATAATGTTTAAATCGTGGTAGACAATAAGATGTTCTCTCTGCCTTAAATAAGGTCTAGATGTCCATCTGTATTATACATGTCTGTCTATGTTGTATATAGTCCTTCCCCCTGTTATGTTCCATGAATCTAGAAGCCTAATGTCCTATTATAGAAATTTTATGTACAAAGATTCAAAAATACTTTAAGAATTATAAGTTTGGGGCCGGAGAGATAGCATGGAGGTAAGGCATTTGCCTTGAATTCAAAAGGACAGTGGTTCAAATCCTGGCATCTTATATGGTCTCCCGAACCTGCCAGGAATGATTTCTGAGCATAGAGCCAGGAGTAACCCCTGAGCACTGCTGGGTGTGACCCCAAAAAAAACAAAACAAAACAAAAAAAGAATTATAAGTTTTCATCTTTTAATTTAATATACAACTCAGAATCAAAAAGCAGTAGACATTTTTCAGAAACATTGTAAGATTACATCCCTATAGTTATTACTGCAAAAGATTGTGATGTGGTATTGTTCACTGATGGATCTACCTGTCTGATATGCTAAATGAACTGTCAAACCTGCAGAGGCAAGAGTGGTCCAGAACATCAAGACACCTACAGAAAGGGATTCTTAGAAAAATGTTATTTGCATGTAGTAAGTAGGGATTATTCAAAGATATAAAATAGATAATAATGACAAGAAATAAATATTAACTTTCAAAGACTTTAAGAAGGGGGCTAAAGAGAATATAGTTCAATAAGCTGAGCATATACTTTTACAAGTATATGTAGAGGCCTGTATCTAATACCCCATCACTTAATTCCCCAATTACCACTGGGAAAAAATTCCTGAGCCAAGTATAACTCTTGAGCATTATTGGCCCCAAAATGAACGAATAAATATGTGAATAAATAATTTAAATCTTTAAGTAAATGCCAACCAAAGATATAAGAAGATATTAATTTATCCCTACTAAAATAACGATCAAGAAAACAAAATCATTAAGTACCTTGTCTGTGAAGAAACAAAATGTTACATCTATGAAAAACAGTTTGGTCATAATTCAGCTAGCTAAATATTGATTCCCATGTTTATGTTAATTTCATGAGAGCTGCTCAGGAATCACATTCTGGAACTTGTATGATGGAAATTAAGTATTACTTAAGGCTTTGCATACTTTTCTATATTAGTAGCATTTTTTAAATTATATGTGGAAATTCTACAAATAATTGCCTGGCTTACCTTCTTCAAATTAAACATTGTATTAAGAAGATTCATTCTGGTAGGCAAGTCTGATCATGTTATTTCCCTCGCTCAGAGACAGTCCTGGTTCTCCTCATTGGAAGTTACATCCAGACTCTTATCATGACAAGTATATCACATAACTAACTCAAAGTTCAATCTTAGTTGTTCCCAAGGTACAAAAATAGAAAATATTAATTAAGCATTATAGTGGGAATAAGGCACCTTTCTTGGTACACATTTTCTAAGCAATGTCTGTCAAAGAATGAAAGAGGAAAGAGAAAAATTTTAACCTCAAATATAGACATTCTTCTCATTTCTCCAATATCTTGTCTCAGCTTCTAAGGATCAATAAGTAAAAATTGATAAAAAAAAATCGCCATGTAAGTAGGACTTCATTCACATGCCAAAGGAATTTAGTAGATATTTTTTCACATAAGGGACTCAGAGAATATTAAATTTGATCTGGACTTTGACAAAAGAATTGGATAAATGATAACAATGATGCCTAGAGCCTGGAAAATGACTCTCTGGTGTATGAAACACAGGGAAGACATATATGTTGCTTTTTTATTGATAAAAAAAAACACAGAAAAAGTTATATTTCTCTCAAAAGATAAAGATCTTTATTTAATCATATGGGTAGTTTAGAAATGACTTACTGGGGACATGTTTCTTCTCTATGAAAATTACTGGAATGTCAATGAATTTATTGCAAAAACTGAGACCTTGATTCCTTTTCGTCTGAATTCACCCTCCCTACTCATTTACACCGACCACTTTTTTTCCCAAAATTATTAATTTATTCATTTTTTGCATTTGAAATATTTCTCGATGACATCTTTGGCCTGCCATTCTTTGCAATAGTCCTTACCCACAGCATAACCGCAGCCAACCACTTTACAGGATATTTTTCCCTCTCTGCCAATTTTACAGAGGCAGACCCATTCTCCTAGTTTTTTGTTGTCATCAACCATAACTAGATGTATCTGGTGTTCAGCATAAAGTGCCTCTACCAACATGAGTTCATTCCAGTTGGATGCAAGCATACAAAGATGGGCTTGCAAAGAAAGATGAAAAGATCTAATGAAAAGGATAATATACGTTCTAAGGTTTTAGCAGCTTCTCGGATTCCGAAATAAGTAGTATTCACATCCATTACGCTTCCAGCAGCCCTGCCTTTCTCAGCCATTGAGGTGGATTACCGGTGTGACCAAATCTTGAAAGGACCCAAACCTCCACCTCATAGCAAACACTCGGCTTCAGGGAAAGAGCTACACTCACTTACCATGCCTCAACTTCCAGTGCTGAGAAGATAGGGGCTGTCTACTTTTTGCTATCATAAAATTAAACCTCTCTAGATCATATTTCCCTAAGCCTGTTTTTTCCTACCTAGCAAGCTAGGAAACACGCGCGCACACGCACGCGTAGAGAGTAGAATAGCATTCCAATAATGCTTTTATGGACCTTGAGAAAATCACGTACCCTCTCTGAGCCATCTTAAAAATGGTGATAATAATTCTTGTCATAGAGAGATCTATTGTAGGGTAGCTAAAAGTAGAAGACAATATTTAAGTGCCTAGCTGTTAGATATCTGATTTGGTTTTGTTTTGTTTTTGGGGGCCACACCCAGTGATGCTCAGGGGTTATTCCTGGCTATGCGCTCATAAATCGCTTCTGGCTTGGGGGACTTTATGGGACCCCTGGGGATCGAACCTCAGTCCGTCTTAGGCTAGCACACTCAAGGCAGACGCCTTACACCTTGTGCCACCGCTCTGGCCCCGAGCTGTTAGATATCTTATAAACTGTTACTGTTTTCTCACTTGTCTGTAGGCTGAGATCATATTGTGAACCCTTACTCCCTCATCATCCCAGACTTAAATTAGGGCAGCTAAATCCATTCTACTCTGATTAATACTAATCCTCATGGCATTTTACTTGAAGATCAGGAGGCAGTATTACACTAGGCTTAAAGGTTTCTTCTGAAATTTAAAGCAAGCTCACTGAAAAAGGTAAAGCTAGAGATTTCACCAGTAGAGACATTTGAACTGACTCACATTAGAACTACCCATGTAACAACTGGAGAGGAAAGTGCACTCTAATTACTCTGAGCCTGGAGGAAAAGTAATTGCAAATTTATGGAGACAAAAACAGGTGTGTGAAATGGTGTGGAACAAAGCTTGCCCCATTCTCCCAGGATATAATTCCTGGTTGGGAACTCGTAAACTAGAAGAGAATTCCGAGTACTTTGGCAAGTTTGTGTCACAGGAGCTGCAATATTTATTTAGCACAAAACTAGCTTGTGGAAGCCCTGTCAATTGCAATAGAGTCTCTCTGATTTGATTTTGTTTGGAGTTATTTAGAGACTTACACACTGTTAGTTGCACAAAATACCAGTGAAGAATTGGTTCAAGTTTTTTACTCTTTCTGGCTTACAGATAAAGAAACTGTAGGCGAGTTGAATCCGGAAGTTACCAATTCCCGGACTCTTAAATACAAACTATGATTCATGCTTTCAAGCACAGAAAATGTACTGATTTCTGCCGAAAATCTGGTTTCAATATACTTCCAACTAACCTATGGCATGAACATAGATTAAAGAAGTTGCAGATGTTTAATTATTCCAGTTTAAGGATGATAAAATACTAAGTCCCCAAAACTAAATAATGAAAATAGAGTAAAGATGATTAAACGTAAGCCCAAAAGAGATGTAGGGTAAGAACACAGATCTCTTGAATCCCAGACTATTACTCTTTGACTGAGCTGTACAAATTATGGAGAGAATAGACAGATAATGAAATGGCTCCGTTGTTTCAATTGCATGCAACCATATCTTAGACACCATATGGTTTTCTAAGGACACCACTGGGAACACACCTTCAGAGCACTGCAAATGAGGCCTACCTCCTCCCCTCCAAAATTTTTAAAATGGTGCTTAACTTATTTCTCCACAATCCTAAATTGTATGGGCATAAAGTCATATTATCATTTTCTAAATATGCTTATAATTTAAAATATTAATACTTAAAATAACTTTATACAATATTCTTCACAGGTTAAATTTTAGAGTTAATAAAAAAAATGAAGATTTAAAATGGGACTCTATTAAGCTGAAATGCTTCTGAAACTCAAAGGAAACAGTGAGTAGGTTACAAAATCTACCAACAGAATGGGAGAAACTACTCCCCAATATGAGTTAAGATATACAAGGCAGGGCTGGAGAGATAGCGTGGAGGTAAGGCATTTGCCTTTCATGCAGAAGAAGGATGGTTCGAATCCCGGCATCCCATATGGTCCCCCGTGCCTGACAGGGGCGATTTCTGAGCATAGAGCCAGGTGTAACCCCTGAGCACTGCTGGGTGTGACCCAAAAACAAACAAAAAAAAGTTATAGAAGGCATTGATGAAATTTAGCAAGAAAATAATCATCAAATTCATCCAAAACTGGAGATAAGAAATGAACAGACATCTTATCAAAGAAACACAGATGGCCAAAAGGCACATGAAAAAATGTTCCACATCACTAATCATCAGGAGGTGCAAATTGAAACAATAATGAGATATCATCTAACAACACAGAGATAGGTACACATCACAAAGAACAACCAGTGCTGGACTGGATGTGGGGAGAAAATAACTCTCCATTCACTGTTCATGGGAATATAGACTGGCCCATTCTTATTTGGAAAACAATATGAATATTCCTCAAAAAATGTAAGTTGAGTATAAAAATGCCCTCTGCACTCATATTTTTATCACAGCACTATTTATAATATTCATAAACTGGAAACAACCCAAGTACCCAAGAAGAAATAAGTTGCTAAAGAAACTGTGGTATATCTACACGATGGATACTATGCAGCTGTTAGGAAACATGAGGACATGCATTTTTTTTATACTGGTATATATCTGAATGAAATGTGTCAGAGGGACAGGAGAGATAGACATAGAATAATCTAACTCATTTGTGAGATATGACAAGAAGAAAATAATTAATATTGTAATAATATTCAGACAATAGAGAATAGGGCCAGAAAAACCAGTCTATGGAAGGAAGCTTGCTACAAATAGTGGAGCAATTCAATAAGGCAGAGAAGGGAACACTATGACTATGATAGTTGGAACTGATCATTCTGGAAAAAAAACAAGGTGCTTTTTTCTGGACAAAAAAGGGGAAAAGTGATATGAATAAAAAGTGAGTTAATGAATAATACTTCATTAATAATAGTGCAAACCACAGTGTCAAAAAGGTAAAAAATGAAAGTGAGAGAGAGAAAGAGAGGGAGGGAAGGAGAGGAAAGGGATGTTAAAATGTCTGCCAAGAGACAAGCAGGGAGGAGGGTGACAGAGGTTGAGAGGGAATCTGGAGATATTGTTGGCAGGAAATATGCATTGGTGAAGAGTGGTATAAATTTACTGAAACTCTATCATGAAAAATATTGTAATTACATTAATTATTTTAAAATGAAATAAATGTTTAGAGATGTTTGATATACAGTAAGGAAATAAGTACAGAACTCCTTCACAGATAAACTTTAATTCAGAAAATGGCTGAGTAAAATTTTAATGCAATGGAAAAAGTTCTTGCCTTGCATGCAAGCCCATACATGGTGTCTCTCCATTATTTGACATGGTCTTAGAGCCCTGCCAGGAGTGATGATTTCTGACCACAAAAGTAAGCTCTGAGCACAACCAATTTTGGCCAACTCTTCCTTTCCCAGTAAAAAAGAAAGGAAAGGAAAGGAAAAAGGCAAGGCAAGGCAAGGCAAGGCAAGGCAAGGCAAGGCAAGGCAAGGCAGGGCAAGGCAGGGCAAGGCAGGGCAGGGCAGGGCAGCGCAGGGCAGGGCAGGGCAGGGCAGGGCAGGGCAAGGCAGGGCAAGGCAGGGCAGGGCAAGGCAGGGCAAGGCAGGGCAAGGCAGGGCAAGGCAAGGCAAGGCAAGGCAAGGCAAGGCAAGGCAAGGCAGGGCAAGGCAGGGCAGGTCAGGGCAGGGCAGGGCAGGGCAAGGGAGAGAGAAAGAGAGAAAGAAAGGAAAGAAAGAAAGAAAGAAAGAAAGAAAGAAAGAAAGAAAGAAAGAAAGAAAGAAAGAAAGAAAGAAAGAAAGAAAGAAAGAAAGAAAGAAAGAAAGAAAGAAAGAAAGAAAGAAAGAAAGAAAAAACGAAAGAAAGAAAGAAGAAAGAAAGAAAGGAAGAGAAAGAAGAAAGAAATAAAGAAAGAAAAAGAAAGAAAGAAAGAAAGAAAGAAACAAGAAAGAAACAAAGAAAGAAACAAAGAAAGAAAGAAAGAAAGAAAGAAAGACAGAAAGAAAGAAAGAAAGAAAGAAAGAAAGAAAGAAAGAAAGAAAGAAAGAAAGAAAAAGGAAGGAAGTAAGAAAAAATGGAAAAAAGGAAGGAAGGAAGAAAAAGAAAGGAAGGAAGGAAGAGAGAAGGAAAGGAAGAAAGAAAAAAGGAAGAAAGAAAGAGAAAAGAAAGGAGGGAAGAAAGAAAGGAAGAAAGAAAATGGCTAAGAATAATCACAGATATGACTAAAATCCCCCCAAAATAAAATACTATGTAATAAATCAATTTTAATTATTTTCAAGTAATAGGAATTCAAAGTCTTTGGGTTTTTTCTCTAACTACTTCCATACTATATTCAAACTTATAAGAACTGAAGTTTCTTACATGTCTATTTTGATGAGTGGACAATTGTTTTTAATGATTATTTTGCCAGAGAACTTAGATATCCTTCCTTTCAAATTCATCAAAAATACATCTGGCTTACATAGCTTATCTCTACTCAGATTGCTTTTTAGTATAGCCAAGGAAAAATCCAATAGTTTTTAATAAACTTGGAATTAAAGAGCTTTAGGCATTAAAATCTCCATATGGCATCAGGAGTGAGTAGATTAGTAGAAGTAGAAATAGGAAGAGGAAAAAAAATAGGAAGAGGATAGGGGGAGTTATAAAGGAAAAGAAAATTATTCTGAACTTTCCTGGTCCTTGACTCTTGTGCCTTAAGAATATGCCTGTATTAGAATGTTGTATGCCTGAAAGTCAGTTTCTGACAGTACTGTGAAATTAAAGCATTGTGATTAAAATAAAATTAATAAAATAAAATAGAGCATATTTGTTTTCTGATAGACTTTCTTCAAAGAATTAAGACATGACTAATTCCTATATTCATATTCATTCATAGCCGAAAAATATATTTCTAAACACCATATAATTATTTAGATAGAAAGGCAGGGAAAATCACCCTGAAAGCAAATTGTTGCTGTTTCCAAGTCATCAGGGTGACATATACACACACCCTGAAGCAAGCCAGTGCCAGAGCAGCATTAGGGCCTTCATCGGCCCTGGTGTAGAAAACTATGCTGTTTCCAATGATGGGGTCCAAGGGTTGGGGTTTTCTAATGCCAGATCTACTGAAACCTAATTCAAATAACTATGACAAATGTTTAGGGTTATAGATCCCCTTCAATAAAAACTTTAGGGGTTTCTATCTTTATTAGATAACATGTCTCTATGTAAGATTTCCCCATTTAAATGTGCCTATGACTAAAAAACAATGTCAAAGAATACTACTGGTGGGCATGAGGTTAAGAATAATAAACTAAACAATTCCTATAACTTGGTTTTAACTCAGAACCCAAGAGAAACTTAACTTCTAGAATTTCCTACTATACAAATTAAAAAAGGGGGTTGGAGAACTACATCTATATAAGGAAATGCACAATAAAAATTAAACCTATTAAGGAAATACACCTAAAGACATATATACATATCTCCTTTAAGTCTTTTGAAATAGTCTAAGGGGGTGGAATAAACTCTGGAGCACAGGTTGAACCTGAATGTGGTCTTGTGGAGTCTGAAAATCTATTTGCAGCAGTCATTTATGAAAAAATGTCCTTGAGCTGAGGGTCTCTCAAAAGCTGAATTCAGTAGAGAGCAATTTACCAAAGTGAAAGGAGTTGGGAGAAAGGGGGTCCGTGAGTGGTTCTTGCTTCTTCCCAGGCCAAGGCAAATTGGGCTGGGAGGATGTCCTTTTGCTTTGGGAGCTGGCTGGCAGCTGCTTGTGGTGGGAAGTACTACTCTGGTTTCTGAGGAATAAAAAAACTAAGGGTAAAAAGGGTTAAATAGGTAGAAATAACAAATCAAGGGTGAGAGAGTAAAAAGATAGAAAGGTATTTATAAAGTGGTAAGCAGGGGAATGGGAAAAGAAAGGATTATGTGTAACAGGGGGAAGGACTATATACAACATAGACATTATGTACAATACTGACAGACATTAAATAGACATAGAGGTGGTCACCACACATTTCTGACTAAGGTTTAATTACTTCATTGGAGATATAATAATTTTCCAAATTTGCTGGTCATTTTACTCTTTTTTATCCTTCTTTTTTATTTAAAATTTAAATTTATTTAAGCACCATGATTACAAACATGTTTGTAGTTAGGATTTAGTTATACAAAAGAACACCCTCTTCACCAGTGCAATATTCCCACCACCAATGCCCTCTATCTCCATCCTCCCCTACCCCTTGCCTTTATTCAAGATAAGACACAACTCACACTCACAACCAATGTCATGATAGTTTTCAGTGTAGTTATTTCTCTAACTGAACTCACCACTCTTTGTAGTAAGCTTCGTACAGTGGGCCAGTCCTCCCAGCCATCATCTCCATTGTCTCTATGTATTATTACAATAATGTATTTTATTTTTCTTAAAATCCATAGATGAGTGAGACTATTCTGTGTCTCTCTCCCTCTGACTTATTTCATTCAGCATAATAGCTTCCATGTCCATCCATGTGTAGAAAAATTTCATGATTCATTTTGTTCTGATAGCTGCATAGTATTCCAATATGTATATGTACCAGTTTCTTTAGCTACTCATTTGTTGTTGGACATCTGGGTTGTTTCCAGATTCCTACTATTGTATATAGCGCTGCTATGAATATAGGTGTGCAGAAGGCATTTTTGTGTTGTGTTTTTGTGTTCCTAGGTTATATCTCTAGAAGTGGTATAGCTGGATCATATGGGAGCTCAATTTCTAGTTCTTTGAGGAATCTTCATATTGTTTTCCATAAACGCTGGACTAGAAGGCATTCTTAGCAGCAGTGAATGAATGTTCTAGTTCTTTGTGATGTGTGTCAGTCTCTGATGGGTATTGGGTGAATAATTTCTCCCATTCTGTTGGTGACCTATGTATCCTCATAACTAATTTCTTCCTCCTTTTCTCTTTGTTCTTCCAAAGTACATTTCCAAGTACAACACTTGGAGGAAAAAAAATCTTTCAGTCAATAAACGCTGTTAAAATAAAGTCCTCTAAGGGTTATAAGTGTTACGGAAGTCCTATAAATGATATAAATATGAAAACAACATAATTGTATTTATGCTTGAAAGCATCAATTATATATTTTAATTAATTATTAGTAAGCAAGATCAAAATTTTAAAAGCCAGTAAAAAGTGTATTAGTAGCTAAGAAATAAATGATGGCATTTAGACAAGAATTGCTATATCAGAGTTAAAAATGAGGTTAAACTAGTGAAGGGGTGTACTTTTTATGATTGAAACCCAACTACAAACATGTTTGTAACCATAGTGCTTTAATACAAATATTTTTAGATAAAAAATTACCTCTTTAATCAACTACTCATCTGCATAACTTGGCATATTAAACCATTCATCTAATAATATTCAAAAGGTGAATTTAATTTTTGTGTGTACAATGCAAAGGGCAGTTTTAACATGTATAAAACATGAATATTTGTTATTGTTGTGGCTAACACTATGACTACAACTATTGTTTGGGCTATTTAGTTGAATTTAGGGATGATTAGGTGAAATTAAAAAACAATAGGCTCATTTGGGGTGATTAAACTTATTGTTTTTTGGGGGGGGTGGCAGGGGTGACATTCAGCTCTGCTCAGGGTTACTCCTGGTTCTGTGCTCAAAAATTACTCTTGGCCTTGCTCAGGGGACCCTATCAGATACTCATCATACCTAGGAGAGCCACATGACAAGTAAATCCAACAGTATAATCTCTCTAGCCCCTATTTACTGGTTTTGAAAGAAAGTTGGGGAACTATGGTGTATTTAACATGATAAAGGTAACATTTTGTAAGTATTGAAAGAAAAGTATTTGCTATTTTAAAATCTAGTGATTAATTGACTTGGGAACCAATAGGAGTTTCATCATTTTTGTTTTCCATTTTTCCTGCTAAAAATTTATTTTCGTATTTCTAATCTATGAAATCACATTATTAAAGATATATAAATATTTTGATAATTCTCTATTGATGTCAGAATATATTTTCATGTAAATCATCTTGGGACAATTGCAATGTCAGAGGTAGAAGGGAATTTGGAGATAATTTGGATTAATTCTATTATTTACAAAGGCAGAAACAGGAAATGAAATGCTGTCGCTTTTCAGAAATTCCATACAGTATTGAAATGCCCTTGATAAAAGAAACTTGATATCAATGATCGCCATGTGAAAGTGAGCAAAGTTTTAACCTTCTGAGTCTCAATTGCTTTATTGACACGAAAAACACAAAAATTGTCCTACCAAGCAAAAAGATTGCCATGAAGAAAAAATTGAATAGTGCAAATAAAGACATTTCTTCAACTAGAAAGTATACATCCTATCCATCCTTTGCTATGTTTATAATCACCAAGGAACAGATGGACATATTTATTCAAATGTTTGCCTAGAGACACTTAGTGTAGCTCATGGTCATAGTGCCCCAAAATTTCTGGGGTAAATTTGTTCTGTGGGTTTACACAGATTTACAGTTTTACATAAGCCAAATGATTCCACTGTTTGTTTTTTAAATTATTTTGCGACTGCTTATTCAAAATACTGTTTGTAAACATTAGAATATATCATTCAAGAATTTTTAAATTACATGTATATAATACAAATGTTCTTAGAATTATTGCATGATGAGCTTAATCATTTATTGTATAGTGATTTTACTATTTTATTATTTTACAAAAAATATTAAAGATATAACACAAAAAGAGAAAAGAAAGAAAAACAAGTTTAAAATATGCCAATAAAGACTAGAGAAATAGTAACATTTCCTCACAAGCAGCCAACCCGGATTTAATCTCTAACACCCCATATGGTCCCTCAAGTCCTGCCAGCATAAGCCCTGAGTACAGAGGTGGGAGTAATCCCTGAGCACTGTTAAAGTCAGTATAATAGATATAGATTCATATATTGACTTTCTACATATATATTAAAGCAAAAATTAATATAAACCAAATAAATCAATAGAAAGTATAAAAATAAAAATAAATTAACATAAATGGATGAATGAATTTGAATAGAAGACAGTAAGTTATTTTCATGCAATTAGTAACTAAATCATTTAATTAGTATAAGTTTATTGAATAAAATAGAAACTGTGATGAAATGGATTAACTCAACTGGATATGAGCAACTTAAAAATAATTCTTAAAATATGTCTAATATCACAGAAATGAATGATCAAAATTTTAAAAAGTAATTAAAAGACTACATTCTGAATACATTTATAACTTCATAGGTAAGCTGTAAATCTTCCAAGTACATGTTTCCTTAATTCTTAACATAGATTTAAGTTTTGCTCTAATCTTAAACTATAGTATTGTTCTTCTTTACATTTCATTCTAAGACAAGAGCCCTAGTTTCAATAGTCAAAATAATTCACAAAATCAATTTAACATTTCAGACCCACCTGGAAGCAGAGCATGATTTTAAGTCTTGATCTACTGTTTCAAAAATCCATACCATTTTAACCAACAACAAAGAAGTCTGACTATAGTCAGAGGCAAGTTTCTTAAAAATAAAAAATGAAATTCACCAAACTTGGTTAAGAAACTAAAGATGCATTTTTGTTCTCCAGAGTATGCGTTGAAATGCTGCTGATATGATACTGCAACTGAGCAATTGAGTGTAAAAATCTCTAGTAAAAATACACTGCAGATGGCAATTAATTACTGCACAGGCCCTGCTCTATTAAACAGTGAAAAATTGACGAAAACTGCAAGAGGGTGAAAATGACAAGGGACATGGGAAACCTGCCCTCTGCTGGTCAAGCCTGTGCCCTGGCCTTGTTAAACAAGGAGGTTATTCAAATATGCAAATAAGATATTTTTCTATTACTCAGAGTTAGTTGGGAGTTTTAATTTTGTGGGTAGCCCACCTTCTGTTTCTTTATTAAAATTATAGTTCTGATTAATCAAATATGTTCTTTACTTTCAGGTCACATACATTTCATAAAATAGGAGGCACTAGTTTGCCCAGATTAGATGTGTGATTTATCTGTTAGAAAACACACTGATTTATATGGGTGCTCACAAAGTGGTGACAAATTAAAATATGATAGGAAAAGGGAAAGTTTTGTAGCTTTCTGAATGTGATCATAAATAAAGGATTTCATCACCAAGTTATTCTGTTTTCCATCCATGAGCTTAGTGGGGTCACTGTAAGGTGACAACTTTGAAAACAGGTTATGGGTTTCCATAGCTTCATAAAACTGGCATTCGAAACTTCACATCCAATCTTTGTCTTAGATTTTTACTCACATGGCACTAAAATGTGTGAATTATTTGAAGAAAATAAAAATAATGGTCATTTTTTTTCTACCTTTTTCCAGATTTCTGTTTACCAACTGATATTAAAAAACTCAATACCATAAAATTTCAAAAGGTAGTGGATACTGAACCTTGATTTAAGATTTAGAGGAAAGTCAAAACTTCACCAAATGTTTAAGTGTGTTATGAAACTTTGTATATATGTATGCATATATGTATATATAATTTAAGTTTACATATTCAAAGTACATTTTAATGTTTTATCCTCAAACATAGTTATTAAATATCCACATCAAAATCAAACTATCATAGTGATTTGACATGTCAATTTAAAATGTTTTCTTTGTAAAATCTAATATCCCCCCAAAAAAGACTAATATTTCAAATAAGGCATAATGCAAGTAAATTTAATATCTAGAACTATAAAGAAGATAAGGCAACCAAGACCAAAGAATTATGACATTTATACTAGAATTTCTTTGGGAGGCAATTTTCACTGCCAAGATTCCAGGAGACTTTTTTAGGAAAGAGTTTTTCTGTAATTATGAAAAGCAGAAAAGCATACTCTAACATTGCTCTGACATTATACTGTATTTGTTCTGGGAAGTTTCTTGGCCTATAGGAGCCTTGGGATTAATGGACATGACAGTATCCATGTAGCCATGAATGGACATAACAGTAGTCAAATGTCAGAGGATATTTCTATTTTTTCCTACAACAAAGTTATTTCATTTCAATTTACTTACACCTGGTTCTGAACTCCTGGTGGTGCTCTGGGAACCATGTGTAATTCTAAAGATAAAATATAGGTTGGTTGGATGCACAACAAGTACATCACTGGGTATAATATTTCTATGACACTGATTTTTTATTTTTGTGGTGTTGTGACTTCAACCTAAGGCCTTGCACATTTAAGACATATACTCTTCCACTGAGCTGCCATCTGGTTCTCCTAAAACAAAATTCTAGAGTTCTAAACATGTTGAAATCATACTTGATGATAGTTGCCTGTAATTCAAAATGATTAACTCAGAGATATGAGCAATAAAGGAGCAAAGTTATTTGTACTCTGTAAATATTTGAGGAATACTTTGCCACCTCTCCAAAAGTCTACTTTTTCTTCAAACTCAAGTCAAATTCTCACTTCACAAATACTATTTATCATGTTTAAGGTTATAAAAACTTTTAGTCTTTGCTTTAATGAGATAAAATAAATGAGCAACTAGTTAGAAAAAAATTACTCTTGTTCAAACTCTCTTATATTTTATTTGTGCAGTATACTCAAACAATGACAGCCTCTTGGATGGGGAAAGTGTACTGATTGCAAACACATTTTAGATTGCCACAGTTAGGCCTCTAATTTTTCTTGTTTAAAAGTTATTTGCTTACACATACATGAATATGGATAGTATTATTTCTTTTCTTTTTTTTTTTTGGGGGGGGGTCACACCCGACAGCACTCAGGGGTTACTCCTAGCTCTATGATCAGAAATTGCTCCTGGCAGGTTCGGTGGACCATATGGGATGCCGGGACTCGAAGCACTGTCCTTCTGCATGCAAGGCAAACATACTACATCTATGCTATCTCTCCGGCCCTGATAGTATTGTTTCTTTAAAATAATATCTTTATTTAAGTACCATGATTACAAGATTACAAACGTGATTATCATTGGGGTTCAGTCATAAAAAAACACCCCCTTTCACCAGTACAACATTCCCATCACCAATGCCCCCAGCTAACTCCCCACTTCTTGGCCTTCTACTTCTATGGACATTCTACTTCTCTTACACATTAACATATGTATAGTATTAAACTGAATAAAATGAGTCAAAAGGAGAGGAACAAATATAGAATGACCCATTCATTTGTAGGATATAAAAAATAAGGTAGTATGGTAATAATATCCAATAGAGACATTATGTCCAAGAGAACTGGCCCCCAGTAGGAAGTGTAGGGAGTGCAGTTAGGGCAGATAAGGGACCAGAATGTCAATGATAATTGGAAATAATTACTCTGGACAAGAACTGGGTCTTGGTAGGAAGTAAAGTGAGATACATAATACCTCTTCAGTAAGAATTTGCAAACCAATGTCTAGAAGCAAAAAAGAAGAGGAGAGACAGAGACATAGAGACAGAGAGAGAGAGAAACAAAAGGGAAGAGAGAGAAGAAAAATCTGTGATGGAGGCAGGTGGGGGGATTGTGGGAAGAATGGAAAGGAAACTGGGGACATTGGTGGTAGAAAATGTGTACTGGTAAAGGGATGGTTATTGAACATTTTATGACTGAAACTAAAACATAAACAAATTTGCAACTGTATCTCATGGTGATTCAATTTAAAACATTATTAAAAATTAATAAAAGTTGGGAACCAGAGCTATGGTGCAAGTGGTAAGGCATTTCCTTTGCTTGCGGCTAACCTAGGATGGACGTGGTCCAATCCCCTAGCATTCCATATGGTCCCCCAAGCCAGGAGTAATTTCTGTGTGCATAGCCAAGAGTAACCCCTGAGCATCACTGGTTGTGGCTCAAAAGGCAAATAATAATAGCAATAATAAAAGTTAGAATTTACTAGTGGAAGGATGGAAGAGGTGGGGGAAAGGAAAGATGTGCACCAAGGAATCTAACACTATCCCCAAATAAAAATAATCTATTCATATTAAGGTATCAAGCTGATATTATCTAATATCATCCTGGGGAAAAGCAGCTAGGCACAGAAATAGAAAACCACCACCATAGGCCATCTAGGTACTATCTAGTTAGGATAAACTGCTTTATTTTTTTATAAACAAATAATTTAAATCTATTATCTTTTTAAAAAAAAGTTTTTGTTCTTTATTTAAACACCGTGATTACAAAGTTTTTTATATTTGAGTTTAAGTCTTACAAGGTACACCATCCTTTACCAGTGAATGTTTCCCACCATCAAAGTCCCTGGCTTCCCTCCACCAATCCTCTGTCTGTTTCTGGGACAGTCATTTTTGACCCGCTCTGCCTCCCTATCCCTCTACATCTCTCTCTTCCTTTTTCGCCTTTTTAGATACTGTGGTTTTCACTATTATTAACAAAGGGGTACCGTGCATTTCTCTTTACCTAAGTTCAGCCACACTATTGTTCAGAGTGATCAGTTCTAACTAGCATAGTCATAGTGGTCCCTTCTATACTCCCACACTGCTCGGCTCTCTGTGGCAAACTGCCTGCCATGTAATGGTTCTCCTGGCCCTCCTGTCTATTGTTTCTGGATATTATTACCACACTATATTTTATTTTTCTTATATTTCATAAATGAGCAAGATTATTCTAACTCTCTCTGACTCATTTTACTCAGCATAATACTCTCTTTATCCAACCATGTTTAAGCATATTTCATGACTTCATTTTTTCTAATAGCTCCATAGTATTTTAGTGATCCTCAAACTATGGCCCATGGGCCACAAATTGTATTTGTTCCCATTTTGTTTCTATACTTCAAAATAAGATATATGCAGTGTGCATAGGAATTTTTTCATGATTTTTGTTTTTTCAATAGTCCAGCTCTCCAATGGTCTAAGGAAACATTAAACTAACCCCCTGTTTAAAAAGATTGAAGACCACTAGTACCACCATTTCTTTAGCCACTCACCTGTTCTTGAGCACTTTGGTCATTTCAAGATTCTGGCTATTGTAAATAGCAAATATTTATTTACTTAATTTTTACACTAAATATTTACAAGTATTTGTAAATATTATAAATGCAATGAACATAGAAGTGCATTTTGTACTGTTTTTGTGTTCCTAGGGTATAAGGAAACAGAGATTTGTATGGCCCCTGGTCAGCCATAAGTGGTTACTGTGCCTTGAAGCATGAAGATTTCAGTTACTAGAAGCCTGCCCCCTATGACTTCCACAAGAGGGTAGTTGGCAATTGGGTATATAAAGCCCAGGGCTGAAGTCCTAGGAGTTTCTGCCACCAATGCCTCCCTGCTAGATTGCTTCTGCTGGATAGCATCTGCCCTGTCAGACTGCTCCTGCTAGATAGTCAGTTGCTGCCAATTGCTGGAGAAACTGTTTACCAGACTCCAGGCTCCTGTTGTCTTTTGCAGCCTCTCCTACAATTCTGGGCCTGACACTTGGGTTTATCCCCAGGAATGGTATAAGAAGGGTATAAGAAAGGGTATAAGAAAATCCAATTTCTATTATTTTTTGAGGAATTTTCATTTTGTTTTCCAAAGTCTGGATATAAAGCCACAACCTTTCATTTTTTCCTTCAAAGCCAGTATATTCTTGTTAAGTTTTAGCCTGGTTAACCTATCAAGAGGTAACAGAGTGGTGTTGAAATCTCCCACAACTATTGTGTTACAATGATGTCTTTCTTCAGGTTTCCTAACATATTTTAAAGTATTTTTCTGATCCCTTATTAAGTATATATATTTAGGAGTGTGTTCTCTGCCTAATGTACCTTAAAAATAAATTATTTTCTAAAATCCAGCAGATATAATGATATTATTGCAAGCCTGCCCCCATATCCTTCCAAATAACAAATGAAAAAGGGAAACAAAGTAAATGCACAGGTGTTAGCCCTCCCCTTAGTGTTGAAAGGAAAAATGGTAAAAAAAAAATATTCCCATGTTGTTCAAATTGGTCCCAGGATAGCAAGAGGTGGCGGCGGGAGCAAAAGAGCAAACTACTTATAAGAATCCATTAAATTTATTTTCCTAACCCCTTACTTAAGATTTTCACCTTCTGAGCATCTGGTATTTATCTTATCTCTTACCAAGATCATTTTCATTTCAATTTGTCTTCTCTAAATAGATGTTGACAATACTTCAGATTTTTTAATCATGGTTAAAACATCTGAGAGAATAAGGATATTTCTTTTTCATGCAGCCAAACTGTATTTTAATACTTGACAGAGCATATGTCTTCCAACACCAGCAGGAGAAACCTGTGAGAATAGAAGAAGCTGTAAGAATTGAGCACTGTTGGGTGTGGCCTAAATATCTCTCCAAATAGGCCCCCCAAAATAAAAAATAAAAATCCCATGTGGGTTATCATAAGTACATCATAATTCCACTAGCAAATCATCTATTCTTAAAAAATTATGCTTAATTTTTTGAATGTGACCTGTTTACTCAACACTAGATTTAAATATAAAATATAAAGTAGATATAATCATCTGAAGTCCTTAATTTCTAAAGATGTATCTGCTACCTATTAATGAGAAAAGAAAATAGTGAAATAATTAAGAACATAATAACTGCAATAGTTATGTAGACAAAAGACACATTTTAGAATAGACAGTAAAAATTTCTTTAAGTAGATAAATATAGGGGCTGGAGAGAAGCATGGAGGTAGGGCATTTGCCTTGCATGCAGAAGGACGGTGGTTCGAATACCTGCATCCCATATGGTCCCCTGTGCCTGCCAGGGGCAATTTCTGATCATAGAGCCAGGAGTAACCCCTGAGCACTGCCGGGTATGACCCAAAAACCAAAAGACAAAAAAAAAAAAAAAAGATAAATATAAAGCAGCAGTAAGATCCAGTAATTCTTTCTTAGCCTATTAAAAGAGTATGGGAAACTAGGACAAAAGTGATATATTCATTGCAATGTTTATTGTAGTATTATTTACAGTAGCTGAAATACAGAAAGAACTGTTGCTGTGGTTGGTCTTAGTAACATATATAAAGAGGGGAGAAAAAAGGTGGCAATCCAAGAAGATATTCTTCCACTTCTCTCCCAACCTCTGCCACTCTGGGGGGTAGCTAAGTAGATATAAAACTAGTTAAGTCTGAATCGAGCCTGTGCACAGCACAAACAGCAACTCTCACCACTCCCAATAGGCAGCTATCAAGCCAAACCAAAAATCTATTTGTTCCAGTTGATGTGGGACTTAATTTCTACCACTCAAGATACTTTTTCAGGAAGCTTTGGACTTAAGGTGGAGCAAGGTATTTAACTTTGCAGAAAAAGGAAAGTGGGTCTTATAACTTATCCAGGTCTTTTGGATTTATCATCTTCTCTCATGAAAATATTTTAGGAGGAGATGAACAGTGAAGTAAAAACAGATTACATTTGGAGGTACTGAAGAAGGGGAAGGAGACTATAAGAATGAAAGAGTAACAAACTCAGAGGAATGAATGGGCTTCTCCAAAGGTAGCGTGTGTTAAGTTACATCTTATTTTTTTCAATACAAAGACTTCTGCCCTCTGTCATTTGCCCAATGCTTTTGAAATATAATAATCCACCTAGATTTTATTTGCTCTATGTAAGTACTTTGTCTATTTTTGGACATTTTCCTGGCCTGCAGAAGGATTAAATGGAATAAAAATTGTTTGGTGACTTCACCACTAAGAGATTGGAAGTCTTCCAAGCCTATGTTTCCTGGCCTTATGCCAGACTGGATTAATATTTTTTATACCTACCCTCTCCAGATCCATTTATTTGGGGTTGAATTATTGAGTGTGAAGCCCAATATCTGGTGCCAGAATAGGAATGTGAGACAAAACAGTGAGTTTTGCATGAGCGGGCATGATTTCCTGGTGGATCATCACCACGATGGTGCTCTCATGCTGGATTGAAAGTGCTGTGTCCTTTACTGGAGCAGTGGCATACATATTGGATAGCTTTGTATTTTTCTGGAGCATTCACTTGTACTTCTCATTCTGAAATATGCATGACATGCATTCTAGAATTTCTACATGCACATACCCCAAGAGAGGAGAGGTGCCTTCCCTATGTTGACATGTTCAATATCTAAAGTCCTTCCCAGGGCAAATAATTTATCATTCATTACTAGCATAAAACCAGAGCCCTCCATATGCCAATTCTAGTACATCAGATGAAGAAGATGCATGCGACAAGACACCTACTACCTCTTCAGACTCAGATTCTGAAAATGGCCCAATAGAAACAACTTCTCTCTCCACTACTCCCCAGTAGGAATTACCCTAGGTGTAATTCCAGGAAAGCTCAAACTACCACCCAGGCTTCCCAAGCTTCATTCTCCTCCCCAACCCATCTGAAGGATAATAAGTCCTCATTTTATATTATGGCTGGAAAACAGTCTTACTTAGCCACTTATAAATGCCTGTGACTCCTATGAACCAATTTTCCCAAACTGTAATAAATACCTTACATGCTGGAGAGAAAGTGCGCTTTGGATGCTGCAGAATTTTCATGTGATTGGTAAAACATGCCTAATTTCTTCTTAATATATGCAATGGAAAATATGGCTTAATGATAAAACCAAGATAGAACTCTATGCCATAGGTCATTCCTGGAAGAAATTTTAAGGAGTTATATTGACCTATAAGATGTTGATAGGAAGACAGCAAGTAGACAAGAACACAAGTTGCCCTCCCTGTCCTATTTTAGCACAGGTCTGTGAAACAGTAATTTTTGTTCTTGGGAAAAGGTTGATGCTGATGCTGAATTTAATTTATACAAGAAATGTTAAGGAGTTTTTAAGCTATATGCAGCATTTCTGGGGAGATTGATAGATTCAACTTAGAGACAGTGTAGAGGTAAAGAAACTCAGTAGTATGTATTCAGATAATTAGCTTTGGAGAAAGCCATTGAGTATTGTCAGGTGATCTTGTGCCGTTGCACAAAAAGAGGAAAAGATGTCATGGGGTATGTTAAAGCATGTTGGAACATTTGATCGATTAAACATCAAGCACTGGTGAAGGCTACTGAGGCAAGCTCAGGATAATTGGGGTGTATCAGATTATCCCTGCATGAAATACAGAGCCACTCCCAATGTCATCCCAAAGGGTACCCCCTGGACTTTGTCTGAGGTATTGCAAGAGAAACTATTAGGCAAATCAAGTGACTGCCACTCATCTGATAATCCTGTCTGAAGAAAATAGGAAAGAGGCCAGCCCCAGGCTTCACAGGCTCAGGGTAGATGATTTAGTTGTGCTGAAATAGGGCATTTTCACAGATACTGCAGGACTTTTCCTGACATTCCTGGACTAAGGTTTATCACATAATCCTCTCATCTTGGGAAACTGGGAAAGAGTCCAGCACCTGGACACACCTAATTGCACCCCTAAAAAGGGAACACACCTAACTGCACTCCCTACCACCCTGGGCACAAAGAGCTACAATAAATATATACTCTGCAAAATGCTACCACAGAAAGCTCTGTCTTGGATATCCCACGCCATGACCCTATAAGGATGCCAGGATACCATCAGCCCCATACCCCTATCAATTAAAATCTTGCCTAAAAGGGACAATCTCACCAGGCACTGCAGTCCTGCTCTGGGGAGACTGTGAGTAAAAGCTTTACTATGTTATGGCCAACATGTCAATCTCCTGCCCAAATAAAAGCAAAAAGTTGAATTCAATTTGCCCCTCAGTAACATTCTTCAAAGAGCTTTAGCTGATATCAGGAGAAATTCACTTCTCTTGTATAGCTGGTAAAGCCTGGTTTTTGTTTGTTTGTTTGTTTTTAGGGGGAGAGGGTTTGGGCCACATTTGGGGGTCCACAGAGGTTACTCCTGGCTCTGTGATCTGTGAACAGAATTCACTCCTGACAAGCATGGGAAACCATATGGAATGCCTGGGATCAATCCTAGGTCAGCTGCATGCAAAGCAAATGCCTTACTCATTGTGCTAGCATTTCAGGTTTTTTCAGGAGACACTTTGTAATTTCTTCCATAAAAAATACATCCTCATTCCCAATGTTCATAAATGTAATACATGTATTATTTTATTGTTCATAATCAGAGGAAGATGGGATCATTGGTCCCTCACTGACCAAAAAAAATGTTTTTTACAATTACAATTCTTCCAAACAAGTAGATCTAATCAGTATAATTTATTTACTCTCCAATGTGGCAGGTCTATATATCATGGTTAGTGACTCACAGAATACATTGTTGGCATTTTTCCCTGCAATTGTCAATGCTGTCCTAAATGTCTATAACCATGTGGTTCAACGTCTGCTTCAGCAATTACAAGCTCTTTTAAAATAATGCTCTAAACTTATTTTCATTACTCATATTAAATCTCATGCTAGCCTGCCTGGAACAATGGATCAAGGAAATAAAACTGCTGATTATTTGGTGGTGTCTGTTTTTACATCACCTGTAGAAAAGCAGGAAGCTCTACACAAAAATGTCTGCCTCCTTCATGTACTTTATTATATCTAATGGAGACAAAATAAGTCCATTCTCATCCTTTCTGTGTTCCTTTACACTGTACACTGCCATGTTGCTAGAACTAACCATGGGTATGCAGACAAATGAATTATGGTACTTGGATATTACACATATTATCCTTTTTTCTACACAAAACTTTTCTTTTTGTGTTAGTTGACATCTACCCTTATTTTATATGGACTCTTCGTATGACTTCTAAAAGAGCTAAAGCTGTTTGTTCCTTTTTAAAATTGTTTTTCTGTCATGGATGTTCTTCCATACCATCACTAATAGTAATGTCCCATTTTTCACTAGTACAATTTTTCAAAAAATTTTAAGTGAATATCAAATAAAAATTGTCACTGATATACCCTACAATCCTCAGGGATGAGGCTTTGTTAACATGCTCACTAGAATCTCAAAACACAATTATTAAAAAAGAGAAATGGGGTGTGTCCTCACCTATCTTTTTATCCCTAACCTTATTATCTTTAATTTTTTTAAATTCATCTCAAGGATAGCCTTGTAGCAGCTGCTGAACAAAACTTTCAAGTAGTTGTACAGACTCACAAAATAGTTAATTTACCTATCTGGGTAAAAATTGTCAAAGAATGGATAGCAGGCAACTTTCTTATCAGGAAAAAAAGGCTATACTTATATTTTACACAGAGGGTAGACTTCCAAAGAAATTATGGATCTAATTATGCCTTTTCAGAAGTTAAATCCAGGGCCGGAGAGATAGCACAGAAGTAAGGCATTTGCCTTAAATGCAGTAGGGCGGTGGTTCAAATCCTGGCATCCCATATGGTCCCCCGAGCCTGCCAGGAGAGATTGCTGAGCGTTGAACCAGGAGTAACCCCTTTGGATGGGTTTGGATAGTGGTGGATTGTGATGAAGGGATGAAAGGCCTTTCTCCTCTAGCCCAGGACCAAGTGTTTTCAACCCCCTTCAGCAGGCAGGTCTGCAGTTTCTGGTAGAGGCAAGGAAATCATCCACAGTCAGGTTCCAGGAGATATCAGCTTTATTCATGCCCTACCTACCACATGTGTGGCCTATAAACCTTTTACGCTGGATCCCTATTCAGCCCTACATTGTAACTGTCCCTTAGCCATCTTCTCTCCATCCATCTTCCTTGCTTCATCTCTCTCCAAATTCCTCCTCCAAACTCCCTAAACTCCCTAGGGTCAAACTTTTTGTAACCCACCAAAGACCCCGCCCAGAAATAGACAGTTTTTTTATTTTATTTTATTTTATTTTTGTTTTTTTTTTGGGCCACACCCATTTGACGCTCAGGGGTTACTCCTGGCTAAGTGTTCAGAAATTGCCCTTGGCTTGGGGGAACCATATGGGACTACAGGGGATCAAACCGCAGTCCTTCCTTGGCTAGTGATTGCAAGGCAAACATCTTACCTCTAGCACCATCTCTCCGGCTCCTTAAATTTTTGTTTGTTTGTTTGTTTTTGTTTTGGGGTCACACCCAGCAGTGCTCAGGAGTTACTCCTGGCTCTACACTCAGAAATCGCTTCTAGCAGGGTTGGGGGACCATATGAGACACCGGGATTCGAACCACCGACCTTCTGCATGCGAGGCAAATGCCTTTACCTCCATGCTATCTCTACGGCCCCTAGGTCTTTCTTGTAAGTAAAGTTGCACAGGAAGAATGGGTGATGGGGTAACAGAAGAAGGAAGGAAGGAAAGAAGGAAGGAAGGAAGGAAGGAAGGAAGGAAGGAAGGAAGGAAGGAAGGAAGGAAGGAAGGAAGGAAGGAAGGAAGGAAGGAAGGAAGGAAGGAAGGAAGGAAGGAAGGAAGGAAGGAAGGAAGGAAGGAAGAAGAGTAAAATAGGAAGGAAGGAAGAAAGAAAGAAAGAAGGAACGAGAGAAAGAAACCTAGGTATGGTCCTTACACCTTTTATAAAAAAAATAACATAGCTAAGAGTTCCACTTATCTTGAAGTAGGAGACCTTGAGTTTCAAATCTTGCACCAAAAACAAGAGAACCCCACAAAACATGAAAAAATAAAAAATGTAAATATAAAACGCAAACCATCTAAAGATAATATCTAAGTAAACTTAAGCTTAGAGATGAACTTTGAAATGCAGCAATAAAAGTATTATCCATGGGTAAAAAGATAAATTGAATCTGATTAAAAATTAAGAAAACCATATCTGGTTTTCATTAGATTTCTTGCCTCACATACAGGAGCCCTCAAATTCAATCCATGGCATCCATAGTCCTTGGAGCACATCCAGGTATAGCCCCCAACATTGTTTGAGTGTCATTGGTGCCAGGACTCATAAAATACCATTATCACCAGCCAAGATTTGAAAATCAGGCCTGCACAACTGGAAAAGTTGTGGATAGATGTGATCACTGAAGCTCTGAGCACTACTCAGGAGGCATGAGATTATATATATGAATAAAATTTAAATTTAAAATTTAAATATCATTTAAATAAATGATAAATAGCTAAAAATAAAATTTAAATATCATTTAAATAAATGATAAATAGCTAAGGATTACAGTAGACAATAGATACTAAAGATATAGTATAGGGATTAAGACATATTTCCACCATGAAGAAAATTCAAGGTTTATCTCCAGTACCACATGGTCATCCAAAAACTGTTGAGTATAAGTCTGAAGGCCCCCAGGCTCTGAGCAGCACCTGATTCTCAAACCTTGCTTGTGAATGGCCAGGCCACTTTGAATAAATATTTCTTAAGAAGACATCAGTTTCCACGGGGCCAGAGAGATAGCATGGAGGTAAGGCGTTTGCCTTTCATGCAGAAGGTCATTGGTTTGAATCCCGGCATCCCATATGGTCCCCTGAGCCTGCCAGGAGCAATTTCTGAGTGTGGAGCCAGGAGTAACCCCTGAGTGGTGCTGAGTATGACCCCAAAAAAACAAAACAAACAAACAAAAAAGAAGAAGACATCCAGTTTCCTGAGACAACTTGAGTGGATTCCTCTATAATTCACCAAAACAAAGACAAGTGAGAAGGGTATGTTAAACAATGCAAAAAGCAAATATTTTTCATAAAACAATGACCCAAATATAATGAACAAATAACTACATTTCTAAATGTGGAAAGTTCTAGATATCTTTCCAAAGAAAGTTTATAAATAGAAAATAAGCTTCTGAAAAGATCACATATCATTTTATTTCATAAGGAAATTGAAAAATTAAAATGAGGGTACATTGTGTGACTATGAGTGTTAAAAATAAAATAACTAACAACTTCAAATCTTAATTATGGTAAAAAACAATGGGAGCTATTAATGTGAATATGAAATAGCATGACCATTTTAAATAATATTTTGATTTTTATTTTTATAAAGCTCAACATATAATGACCTTCCAGGGTTTTTTCCCATAAGTTGAAAACTTATTTATAAGTAAACACATGAGTGTGATTATGTATAGATGAAATTTACATATGTGAATATTTATAGGTTGACTATATCAATTTTATTCATATTGCCAATAACAATAACTAACCGAGATATTGTTCACTAAAAAATAAAATGAGATGTATAGAATTATTTAGCAATACAAATAAATAGGTGATCAATTCATGGGAAGACAAGCTTTTAAGTAAATATTGCTAAGTTAAAGAATTCAGAATAAAAAAGATGTATATACTATATATTTTTATGTATGTGCTAGTCTAGAAAAAGCAAAGCAATAAAAACAGAAAAATATCTGGTCACTAGGAATGAGATAGGGTAAATAAATTAGTAGTAGTAAGTGAAACTATTCATATAAAAAGTAGTAGTCGATAGCAACTGAATATTTTCCAAATATGTGAAAAATGCAACATAACATAGAGAAATTTATTATAGCAATTAGCTAGCAATGCTTTACTATTAGTACGTGAAATATATAAATAACCAAACTGTAAGAGATGGTTGTTAGTGGATGTTGTGTGCTATTACTAGAAGATATGCAAAATTGGATCCCTAAAATATGTACACTTAGGTAATGTAAAATACTAAATAAGACTTAAAACTTGTAAACTAATGTCACCTAAATTAAAAAAAAATAAATGGATGTTGATAATAGGGAAAAGTTTGAGAAGGAATAAATGGTAACTATATTGTCTACTTTATCACGAGAGACAAGAACATCTATGAAGGCCACTATCTAAAGTGCTTTGCATGACTTAATACATGTATAGCTTTCTCATTATTCTAATTTTTCCATCTCGTAACTACAGTGTTTCTTAGTTTTGAAAGTACTTGAATTAAATTCTTTCACAATTTTTAAGAGATCAATATAGTTTAGTCTCAAATGCAGACCAATATTAGGCTCAGTTTCTGGAAGTAGATTCTAGAAATCCTCCTTAATAAATTAATAAATGCCTTAATAACTTAGTAAGATTCCCAGGTGATTCTTAAAAGTACATTAATGTCTTCATAAATTGAAGAAAAACTTAAAAATAATGCATTTATTTATTCTCAAAGTCATTTTCATGCTGGGATGCTTCCCAGAGAGCAATGGGTAGAGTTGATGACAGTGTCATCAAGAAGAAAAATATATTTGTCTCTAGGGCCCACTATAATGAAATATATTGTTCAATTTTACAATTGCAGGGATGAGAATGAATATGGGAAATAAAGAAATAGAAAAAGAAAAATACTTTCAGAATTATGCGCTACTATATTCTATTGGGTTATACAATATTTTGTCCTTACAACTTCTCTGCTCATTATAATGTAGAGAAATGAAAAGAAAATAAATGGTTTTAAGTCTTTGTTTTCCTTTCTCAAATTCAAGTCATAAATGTTCCAGTAAATTATCCATATCAAATATAAATTTTAAATGTAAAATTAGTGTAAGAAGAACATTCCTACTTAATTTGGCTAGATTATAGTCAAGTTAATCTTAGGTAAATTGTGGTTCACCATAGTAAAAAGCATATAATAACTGAATATAACTTTTTCTGATAATTTCTGGGTAGATATGATGCCTTTGGACAAAAACAAAAGCAAGCATGTTTGAAAAAGAATTAAGAGTAAATTCTTAGCAGTTTTATCATCTTTTCATACTAGCAGCTTAAGCTTTGTTGGTGACTTATTAACTTAATAGCCATATTACAGGGACTCGAATTATGTCTCTAATTACCACAAACTTAATAATGCAATCAAATCATCTGTCTCCATTCCTAATTACTATTTTTTCCAGGGAAATGACTATAGCATGTCACAGTGCCTTCAGTACAGTGTGGTAAATGAAGCCTGGAGAAGACACCTCACAAAGCTACTTTATTTCCATACTCTCCATGGGTCTGGAGTTTTCTAAGAAGAAATCAACAGAAAACATCTAATCAGCACTTCTTAGTCATAAAAATGGGAATTTCATCTAAATGACCCATGAAGCTGTTTTACATAAAATGCTCGTGTGTATGAAGTCTTTGTTAGAGGGCACATTATGGAACCATTTACATAATAATTATTTTAGTCAAGTGTAAATAGAAACCTCTTATCTGCTTTAGGACACTTCCATGAACTTTGTGGTAGTCCCTCTACCTCCTTCAGTGCCTCAACACCCTTGTAATGTACATGTTGCCTTGAAGAGTTAGTGTCTCAAAACTTGGACACCTGGTGTGGATAAAATCTTAAATAAGGGGCACTTTGAAGGACAAAGTTTTGGAGAAAGAAAGAAAAGGTTTCCCAAGTAGGAGTCAACTAGGATTTGTTTGTTCATTGTGAGTCAGGAAGAAGCCTGAGATATTTTCCATACAGACTAGAATTATTTTCCTTCCTGAAATTCCTTTTGCCAGGAAGAACTTTTTCCTAGAATAATCCCCCATCACTCTGTTCAGCCACTATCATTTTGGTTTGTGAAAATCAAAGAATCTAAAGTAAGACAAATCTCAAGTAAATAATGATTTTGAAAATCTATATAACTATATTTGTTTCTGTGATGAGTAAATATCATGTACAATTAGAGGTTTTGGGGGGAAATTGATGACTGATTAGAAGCACACTCACACTCATGCTCATACATAAACAGAATCATAAATGTTGAAGGAAATGTTACAGGTGACTTTTTTAAAGTGTGAAAAAGTTATATGTGTTCTTGAAATGAGTCTATACCTTTCTATTTTTTCACTTAGATCACTTTGGACAGTGTTTGGAGGATTCAGGACTAGTACAATCTGCTCTGAGCACTCACACCTATGGGATGGTCATCAACTCCACACAACAGTTGTCAAGATGAGGATGAGTCTCACTTGATTTTCACATACAGGAATCAATACTTACTACTCGAGGATTTCCCAAGGAACTCTGGGCTCATGCTGGAACAAGAAATTGTTCTTTGTAGGAAAGGAAATATCATTCCTAACCTCTCCCCTGGGTTATTTTTTCTCCATTTTATTACCTATTCTTGCAGAAAAGAATTTCAGGAAGGAAATGAATGTGAAGTAACAGAAATTTATTTGGGAAATATGAGGAAATAGAAAAAATTAGGCAGCTGGGGCCAGAGCAGTGGCGCTAGAGGTAAGGTGTCTGCCTTGCAAGCTCTAGCCTAGGAAGGACCTCAGTTCGATCCCCCCGCGACATTCCATATGGTCCCCACAAGCCAGGAGCGATTTATGAGTGCATAGCCAGGACCAGGAGTAACCCCTGAGCGTCAATGGGTGTGGCCCAAAAACAAAAACAAAAAAGAAGAAGAATTAGGTAGCCAAGAAAGAATGCAGGCTTCTCCAGAATGGAAATATCCAAGTACACATATCCAAGTACACACTAGTTTGGACACACTCAGAAAATGAAAATGTGAGGAGAGTACACATTTCAGGCAGAGATGTGGCAACCTAACAGAACAAGAAAATGCAGGCTTTTGTCAAGTTAATATTTTAGGCAAAATTTCCAAACTGCAGCAAATATATGTGCAAAGGGTTGTTTAGTTGGAAAGTTTGTAACTGATGATAGTTGTTTTTGTTTTTGTTGTTTGTTTGTTTTTACATTTTTAAGATAGATGGTCTATGTTCTAGTAGTGGAACCTCATCTCATTGGGGCTCAAGCTATGACTTGGAACTGGAATTATAAACCTAAATGGTCTTTGCCTCAATGGGTTCTATATTCTATAGCTCTTCGTTTTTAGATCGTTTTGTGTCCTAGACAATGTCTTTCTCATTGCACAATACCAGACACCCCCCATTTCCCTACCTGACACATAACTAACTGAACTCTCAGAGGTAATTTTATTTCATCTATACACATCAATTTCTGTTTCCAGTATGGACACTGGTCAAGCCAATGTCTTACTTATCTTCTGAAAGTTTGACTCCCATTTCTGTTTTTGGAGGTCTTCAAAGTTGTGTTCAAGCGTCCCAGAAACTGTTCACAGAAACTATCATGTAACAGGGCCAAATAGCTGAATGCTAAGGCCAGAGATACAGTGTTATTTGAGTGCTGTGGACAGGGACCACTAGAGCCACTCTGAAATCATCAGATCCATACCCAGTAATGTTGAGAATCAGGGATTTAGCAGTCATCAAACTAGGGTCAGATATATACAACTATAACAAATAAAATTAAAATATTTAACATATTTTATTCATTTTCCAAAATTAATTTTGAGTTATTATGATTCATAATAATATTCTTTTGGTGCAGATACAACTTAGCATCACCAGACTGTAAAATCACTATATGCCTATCTCAAGTATCCTTCATACTCTACCCCATCATAGCTTCCTCAGCTCACAGTTCCGTTGACAATAATATCTCAGGGACTTTATTTTATAATAGATGGTTGTCAAGATTCATGAACAACTTTATCTATGGAAAAAAACTGTAGCACAAACAGCCTTGTAATCGTTGTGTTTAAATAAAAAATATCCTTTGATATAGAAGCAAGACATACAAAGTGACACAAAGAAAGTCTCTATAAGTTGTGATGGAAAAATTGGTCTTCTACATACAAAAGAAAAATGAAATCAGATCTCTTTTTAAAATTATGCACAAAGATCAAGACAACATGTATCAAAAGACTGATATCATGAGACTATAAGCTACATAGAAGAAAATGTAGATAGAACTCTCTATTACATTGAAGCTAAATTTATCTTCAAGAATGTAAAACCACTAACGAAGCAAGTCAAAGCAAAGATAAACAAATGGGGCTACATTAAATAAATAATTTATTCAAACTCTCTGGTAGTGAGTGAATTTCTAATGCTTTTGGTCGAGTGTTACTATGTCATATTTAATACATTTCCTATAATTTTAGAGGTTTTCTTACTGGTAATATATGTCCTTTATTAAAAATGATAGTATAGTAATAATACTCAAAGACAATAGCTACCAAGGTCAAGAAGACAGGTCCATGGTAGGAAGTTTGCCACAAAGAGTGGCAATGCTATTAGGAGGACTGCTATTAGGGTAGGAAAGGTATGATTAATGAGAATAATAGTTGGAAATGATCAATCTGGACAAGAAACAAGTACTGAAGAAGGTAAAGTGTTTTATATATATATATAAAATATTACTTATATATGATATAGATTCAGTAAAATATTGTAAACCACAGTGCCTAAAACAAGGGGTGCGAGAGAAATAGATAGGCAGAGAGAGAGAGAGAGAGAGAGAGAGAGAGAGAATTCTACATAGAGGAATTTGTGGGGGGTGAGGGAAATTGTAGAGGGCCTGAGGGAAACTGGGAATAATGGTGGCAGAAAATATGCACTTGTAAAGTAATATGTTGAACATTATGTGACTGAATTTCAATCATGAATTACCTTGTAACTGGATATCTCATGTTGATTTCATTAAATAATTTTTAAATGCGTTTTTCTATATCTAATGTAATGGGATTTTGGAGGGTATTGTGTTAAGTTTATGCATTTCTTTGTCTAAGATAGGCATTTTAATGATATCCTTCTTATAATCTATGAACAGGAAATTAGTTTCCATTTCTTTGTTTTTATTTCTTTCAGAAGTGATGAATAGTTTTCACTAAATAGGTCTTTCTCCTCCTTCATTAATTTATTCCTACTAAATGAATTTATTTTTTCTCTATTTATAAATGGGATGTTTGCTTAATTATTTTTCATTCTCCATCATTGACATATATAAATGAAACAGATTTCTCTGAAATTATTTTGTGCTACAACTGTCATATAGGTGACTTCTTTCTAGGAGTTTGCCTTGTAGTCTTTAGATCTCATATATACAGTATTGTTCCATCTGCAAATAGTAGTACCTTCACCTCTTTGCTAATTTAAATTCTTTTCTCTTTCTTGCTTAATTCATACTGTGAAGAGTTCCAGTACTATGTTTAACAATAAAAGGGAAAGTGAACACCTTTGCCTTACACTGATCTTACTATAAAGGTGTTCAGTCATTCTCATTAAGAACATCATAACTGTATTTGTTGTATGTGTCCATTACAAGACTGAGAGAAGTGCCTTTCATCCCTATTTTGTTTAAGGGTATTGACTCTTGTTGAATGCATGCTATACATCTATAGGTTATTTTTATGTCCTTTTAGTAATGTGGTATGCCACATTAATTACTCTGTATATATTGAAGCATTCTTACAGTTGGTATAAAAGAGTAAAAATTTAATTGTTCCAGAGATTCAGATCAACCCTTTTCACTATGTAAGCACATATTTTGGATTTTATAGTTTTGAAAAAATTATTTACTTTTAGTAGAGAATAACTTTTTATTAGAAATAAATTAGGAAGAGAAAAATATTTATCTTTTGGTTGACTTCTAGTAATTCCAATAGCCGACTGATTAAAGTTTAAAATTAGACTTTGAGGTTTGCATTATGGTACTTCCTACACATGAAAAACACAATCCTTGAGATAAGAATTTTTATATTCATGAAATATGTTGAAAATTCTAGTTCCAGGACCTATTTGTTAGAGAGACTATTTAACAAAAGAGGCTAGAATTGTAAATTAGATAGATTTCTCCCCATTGTTCTTTCATGCTCAAAGGAAACACTTTCTCTCCTTGGAAGAAGAAAGCACCTAAAAAAATTACTCACATCAAAAAATATTTTCCCTTTACATAAGCCATGTACCCTAAATTTGTGCTATTTCCATTTAAATTAATATTTCTTTGGTAAATGATTCAATTTCTAGGGCTAAGGAAGTGGAAAAGTACCACAGTAGACAAAGTAGGCTAAAAAAGGATATTTTTACATAATAGAATGCATGAATAAATAAGACAGATATAGGATGTAGGAAATTCCTGTGTTCTTGTTCTTAGTTTGATATAATTTTACTGGGAAGTCAATTATGTATTTAAAATTTGCTATATCTATAAACCTTCTCAACATGTTTGTGAAGGAAATAAATCCGTTCTCTCTTATTGCTAGAACTGGATTTAAGTGTTTATTGTTAAATTGTAATATTTTTCTTTTCATTTCATTTTCTGAACCTTAAAGACAAAAACAAAGATTTTAAATGTATGCATAGTCAAATCGAGGGCCCAAATATGATATTCCAAAAGGCATTTACTTCAAAAAAAGAATATGACTCAGAAAATAAAGCATGCACCTTACATACTTGAAGCTCTATTTTCACTACCAAGAACTATATGCCTATATGCTATCCAGTCCCTTAATCATTAGATATTACCCCCACATCAGTAAAATATCTTTAAATAAAAGAATGCTACGATATATATTCATGGAGTGGAAAATATATGCTGACATTTTTAAATTCAGTTCAGGCTTTAAGATAAAGAAGTCATCCAATTAAAAAACAAAGATTATGTTAGGCAAGTTTGATTCCACTGTGCTTAATGGACAATCAGAGACATGGTAATGGAAAGGAGATCTATTGGCAATCTGTCTGATAAAAGAATCCTAAATAAGAAGAGAAGCAATCTTTAAATTTTCCAAATTTTTGTAGCAGTAATGATAGCTACTACAGAGGTTAGAGGTAAGAAATAACACATATGTCTCTCCTGCTCTCTCTCACCCTTTCTTTCCCACACTCCAACCTCTCTCTCATACATATCCTCATACATGCGCAATCATGTATATCTCTGTACACATGTATATACATACAATGAACAGAGTAAATATTTTAATTTGAAACAGAGAAATAAAAGCTAAAATCAAGACTATTTAGTTTCAAAAAGGAAGGAGACATTGACATTTTAATACGCATGAGAGATCATTGTATTTTGTTAGATCATAGAAGACATTTACTACATAATTGTACTATTTGAATTTTTATGATTAACATGTGCTTAGTAAAAGATGAAAAGCATGTCTTTGGAATTCAGCTACACTCTTAGAAATCCAGAAATTAATTTGAGAATCATGAGTATGTCTTGCTATTTCTTTTTTATAGAAGTCAAATGATTATGGTTATTTATTTTATTGATCAAGAAAATCACTCAGTTAAAAATTGTATAACATGATATATCTAAGTATAAAAATACTACGAAGTCAGAGACAGATTTGTTTCAGGTGATAATATACTTTTAAAGCAATATTTATTTTAGGGACTGAAGAGGGTAATACAAAACACTTGTATACAGCCAATTCCAGTCTATCCCTGGTGCCACAAGGTGTCCCAATCATTGTCAGGTGAATGAGAACCCTAGAGACTCCCAACAGTTCCTGATCCAAATAGCACCTTTCTTAAGTCTTTGTGTTGAACTGCAGACCCACTGCTGAAATATCATCAGAAAGAATCCTGGGCATCTCTGCAGCTCCTGGAAGACATTAAAAGATATGAAATTCTTTACCCAATTTATTAGATCCTATGTCTTTTGACAGATTAGATGAATTAGAAACCTTCATTAATTCAGATACTTTATTATTGTATCCATCCCTAAATGATATTTTAATTGAAATAATGAAATAGGGATGCTTTTAGGATGATGGCAAGTCAAAGAGGCTGACATCAATTAAGACGAAAATTTAGAAGCAGTCATTGGATTGAATCAATAGGGTTTAATCAATAGGGACTAATTGAAAATCATAACAAGATGAATTTTAATAGAATATTGGATATAATTGAAACTAATAGATTGTTAAGAGTAGAAATAAAAACTGACAGAGAATATGAAGTCTATTTTATTCTTTAAGAGTCAAAATTATACAAGTATTGTTGCATGTCATCTTTGGATTTCACATGAACAATATTCTATGAGCCATGATTTCAGTATTAGCATTTAGCTCCAGCTCCTTTAACCAAATGCACTCCCAGTATTCAAATATTAGTTAATATACTCCAATTTAACTTTTCCAAAAATTAAAAAATGTTTTAAGTATAAAAGTAGAAATTGAGATTTTGTAACCTCTAAAGCAGTCATTCAAGTAAGGGACAGCTTTTCCATTTTCTACTTGTTACAAATCTTCTGCTTCTAGAGATAAAACAACTTGTGGAAGAAGAGAGAAGGAATAAAATCATTTTTCACATTTTCAAGCTAGTATTTTTGTTCCACAAGGCTCTTGTGAAGCACTGATTACAATCTCATCCTCTGCCATAGTTTAAGAAGTCAATGCTCTTCTTACATTTAAGTAAGCACTTAAGTTTTACTCTTATGTACTGTCTAGAGTGGTTCTAGGGAAATGATGAAGATACCCTACAGATATATAAAAATATATGTAGAATATACTATTGATACACGATTAATAATTTCAATCCATGTGCTTTATAAGTTGCTTAGAAATAATACTAAGAAATATTAATTGAGAAGAAATTTAGAATTCCATTTAGAAGAAAAGCTCTACCTATGTAGAAGAAATGCTCTACATTTAACTTTTAAACTATAGCCATATAGATCAGAAAAAAAAGTTACTTAAGGATATTAGGCTTTGAATGAATAAAATTTAATCATGAACAACCTTGTACCTGTAGAAATAAAAAGAACTCTATTTTGAATGACTTTGTAAACCACAGAGTTTAAATCAAATATTTTTTTAAAAATCTTACAAAAGAAAAAAAATACCTATATACATGAGTATAAACTGATCTGAGTATAAGCCGACATCCCTAATTTCACCCTAAAAACTGGGAAAACTTAGTGACTCGTGTATAAGCTGAAAAGGCAGCAGCCATTGGTAAATTTCAAAAATAAAAATATATACCCAGAACAATTACAATAATTTTGGAATCAGTAAGTTAAATGTTTTTCAACATTTATTGCTAAAGTAAAACTGTAAACTGTCAACAGTGACTTTATTACTTTAAATAAAGTGCAGAAAACTGTAGCATTACAGGTAATCCAGCTAAATCACAATGGTTAAAAACCTTCAAAACTGGATTCCTTCTCCTCCTCATCTGTATGTCTAAACAGAGTTTCAGCTGAATCTGATGTGAGGTTATCAGCATAGACATTGTTATCATTACTGAGTTTCCAGATATCATCATCACTGCTGTTGGTCTCATACCAAGTGCAAAGTAGTGCGGGTTAAATAGTTCAGTGGCATCCAGTTCAGTTCAGCAGCCTACCTCTTCAGATCAGTCAGGTCTTGTGGACTGAGCTGAAGCACCCCACCACACCGAAGCAAATAACCTGTATGACTTGAGTATAAACTGAGTTTGGGTTTTCGAGCACAATTTTTGTGGCGAAAAACTTGGCTTATACTCAAGTATATAGGTACTTAGTCATTCTGAATCTATTTATTTTCACTAAGTAAATATACAAATTTCAGAAGTCTTATAAGTTGGCATAATGAGATGACATATTACTTAAAACCACCTAGAATTAGGAATAACATTATAGCATAGCGGAGTAAGATGCTTTCCTTGCACACAACTGACCTGAGTTCTATCCCTGTCATTTCATATCTGCACTGCACCCAACCCACCAGGTTGAGACAGGTATGGCCCAAACAAAAAAGAAGAAAAATTGCTTATAATTCAATTGTGATAAAACAGAATGTTTTTGTCTATGTGGCAATATATTAAGCAATTACACTAATCCTTTGTTTAATCATTTACCAAAAAAGAATCCTAATTGTTTTATTAAATAAGGTGTGATAGTTGTTTACTTGGATCCTGGATCATTACAACTTTTAAATAAATATGAGGTTACTATTATTTACTGATAGTGTTTATGAAGAGGATAACAGTTAAGAAAATATTTTTGCTAATACAAATCACAGAAATAATGTCATTCTATAAAAGTAGAATGCACTTACCCAAGAGGTTTTATTCTTCAGTCTGCTATTTCAATGTTGTAAAATGTTCAGACTGCTTCTTATCCTTGGACTAGTACTGTAAAATGAAAGGCATGCATATGTGACCTATGTTATACTTTCAGTTAACAATGTCTCTACAGTATTACTATTGTAGGCACTCAATAAATTCTCATCTGAAATTATAAGGAAATGTAAAAAGCATTCCTATTTACTGACATGCGTTAGTGTTGGCATTTTACATTTACTTTTTAAATGTTATCAATAATTCAAAAATATTATTTTGGATTATCATTTCTATCTTTAAAATAACAAATTATTTATACACATGTATAATAATAATTGGGTCAATAATAAAATGCAACATTAATATTAATTTGTCAAAATTCAAAGTCCACATTACATTATATTCTCTAGGATAAATGCTCATTATTTTCTTTCTTTTCTTTTTGATTTTGGACAGATGTGGAGGCCCTCAGGAATGACTCCTTGCTCTCTTTTCAGAAATTACTCCTGGCAGGGTCAAAGGACCATATTGGATGCGGGGCATCAAATCTGGGCTGGCCACTTGCAAGGCAAAAGCCCTACCCACTGTGCTATTACTCCGGCTTCAATATAAATTATTTTCTGAGAAAAATTAGTTAATTATTTAAGAAGTATGTTGTTTTCCATACTGCTATAAGAATGTACTCAAAGTAAGTGGTTTCAAGAACACAAATTATTACTCCATTGTTATATAATTCAGAAGTCTAAAATGGGTCTCACTTATAAAATCAGTGTCAGCAGTCACACAAGGATATGTCACTGTATGGAGCCTTAATTTATTGCACACCATAGATGTGTTGAATATACAAAAAATGATTTTCTAGCAAGCTGGCCTCAATCAACCCTATGGTGTCATTCTTGTCATAGCTCAGATAAAGATTTACAACTAGTATAAATGTGCTTTCAAATGATAGTATGTGCATATATAAATATATTATGACAGGGCCAAAGTAATAGTACAGTAAGATATTTGCTTTGCATCCAGCTTGATTAGGTTAGATTCTTGGTATCTGATCAGATAACCTGAGTCAGCCAAGAGTAATTACTGAGGGGTGGAGAAATAGTATAAAGGTAGGGCATTTGCCTTGCATGCAGAAGGATGGTGGTTCAAATCCTGGCATCCCATATGGTCCCCCGAGCCTGGCAGGAGTGATTTCTGAGCTTAGAGCCAGGAGTAACCCTTTAGTGCAGCTGGGTGTGACCCCCCAAAAAACAAACAAACAAAAAGAGTACTTACTGAGCGCAGAGTCAGGAATAATCCTGAGTATTGCAGGATGGCAATATATATATATATATATATATATATATATATATATATATTTATATTTTATATTTTGAGTACAACAGTGTAAACATAACAGTACTGAGAAATCAAAAAATATACATAACTCACTTTATTGCAATTTTAACTTTATTGTGGATTTCTTTTTTTTTTAATATAATTTTTATTGTGATCATAGTGGCTTACATATTGTTGACAATAATATTTTAGGTACATATTTACATAAAATCAGGGGGGATTCCCATCGCCAAATTGTCCTCCCTACACCTCTGTTCCTGTCGTACCTCCCATTTCCTTTTCCCTCACCCCAGGGCGGCTAGAATATGTGGTCCCCTCTGTATCTAACCCACAACTTAGTAGTCTTGCACCTGTTTGGTCTTGATGCCTCCCTTATTTCCCCCTCTAACTGGAGTCAGGACTAGCTAGTTCAAGTTGTGTGGTTTTGTTTGAAGGAGAGAAAAGCAATAAACTGGGGTAAGAGTCTAATACCCAGAAAATGGTCGGAGTCCTTCTAAAGGCTCTCATCATCAATTTGGGAGATGGAGAAAAAGAAGGTGAGACACTCCACTAGTACCAAAAGAAATATCAAATAACCAGTGATGGCTCCAGCTATATCGATAAGCACCACAAAGAACAGACAAAACAAACAACCAAACAAAAAAAACAAAAACAAAAACAAAACCAGGCAAGCAAAAATCACGCCATGGTCTTGAATTGAGAAACATGGCATAGCACATAACGAAAGAGAGGAAAGAAAGAGAAAAATAAATAATAATAAGTATAATTGGTGACAACACTTTCAATAATCACACCCAAACAGAGAAATTGACCAAGATAGATAGGTAAATAAAAAATAATAATAACAATAATAAATGAAGGTTATATATATTTATATAAAAAAATAACCAAGGTTTTGTGCTTTTTTTTTTTTTTTTGTATTTTTGTTTTTTCCCTCCTGCCCTGGCACAGTAAATATTGGGGTCATTCGAAAAGGAATTCACTTGGCCTAAGAGATATGGGGTTTCTCCGTCCTTGGAGCATACTGTCATGGGATCAACTCTAGACTTTGCTCAGGATCCTTTACTTTCCTGGTGGTGCTTTTTTTTGTTTGTTTTGTTTTGTTTTTTGTTTTGTTTTTGTTTTTGTTTTTTTGGTGTGTGGAAGACTTCTGCTCTGTGTTTAGAGGTCTCAGTATCTGCACAGATCCTGAGGTGGGACTTATGATGAAGTCAATCTTTGTGATTCTAGGGGTTCTGTTATCTCAGCGTCATTTTAGTCCATCTTCTGTGGTTGGTGATCTTGGTCTTTGCACTGAACCTAGGGTGGCACCTAGGATAGCGTCTTTCTTTGTGCTTCCATAAGCCCCATTCCGTTACAGTTGTCTCTGCCGGTCCTTTGTGACTGGGGCTCATGATTATTGTGCAGGTCATAGTTCAAACCCTAAAGTAGGGCTTCTTTATTGGTCCCAAGATGTATACAGTCTGGTCGTGGTTCTAGCAGCCAGTCATCTGTAAAACCCGATCTTGGCTTTTGGACCTACCAAAGGGTGCCAAGACTTCTGGTTTTGTCTTGTCGTTAGTTGGTAAGGTAGGCTGATCTGCTTTAAGGTCAGGGTGTTCGCGTTTTCCTCGTTGTCAGGATATCCTGTTAGAGCTGGGCCTTGTTGTTGGTGTCGCTGTATTTAGGCTGTCCCGGGTGGAGTTTGTTTCCTGCGGCTGTTGTAAAGAGCTGTGCCATTTCTATGTCGGGGATCAAGGGTTCAAGGCTGGATGAATGGTTTCTAATCACCTGAGGTCTAAGTTGATTCCACATGACATGTTTTCAAGGCAGGAGATATCCCCATATTGTAAACAACTATGAGTTCCTATCTCTAGTAGATAAGAGCTCTTTTTTATATGAAAGATTTCCCCTTTACTTAGTGTGCCTTTGCAGGGGGAAGTGGTGCAGCATTATAATGTCTGTGTATTTGTGGGTGGCCTGATGGGATAACAGAAGCAGGTCACCTACCCAGAAACGAAGAGAAAAAAAGAAAAAGAAGAAAAAAAAAGGAATTAAAAATGTATGTGCTCACAAATATATATGTAGGACAAACATTTAAAAAAAGATAAATAATTTTAAAAAAAAAGAAAAAGAAAAAGAAAATCAAACAAAACAAAACAACAACAACAAAAAATGAGTTAGCAAAAGTTTTTTTTTTTTTTTTAATGCATAATTTTTTTTTATTTAAACACCTTGATTACATACATGATTGTGTTTGGGTTTCAGTCATAAAAGGAACACCACCCATCACCAGTGCAACATTCCCATCACCCAAGTCCCAAATCTCCCTCCTCCCCACCCAACCCCCGCCTGTACCCTAAACAGGCTCTACATTTCCCTCATACATTCTCAATATTAGGACAGTTCAAAATGTAGTTATTTCTCTAACTAAACTCATCACTCTTTGTGGTGAGCTTCCTGAGGTGAGCTGGAACTTCCAGCTCTTTTCTCTTTTGTGTCTGAAAATTATTATTACAAGGGTGTCTTTCATTTTTCTTAAAACCCATAGATGAGTGAGACCATTCTGCGTTTTTCTCTCTCTCTCTCTGACTTATTTCACTCAGCATAATAGATTCCATGTACATCCATGTATAGGAAAATTTCATGACTTCATCTCTCCTGACAGCTGCATAATATTCCATTGTGTATATGTACCACAGTTTCTTTAGCATTCGTCTGTTGAAGGGCATCTTGGTTGTTTCCAGAGTCTTGCTATGGTAAATAGAGCTGCAATGAATATAGGTGTAAGGAAGGGGTTTTTGTATTGTATTTTTGTGTTCCTAGGGTATATTCCTAGGAGTGGTATAGCTGGATCGTATGGGAGCTCGATTTCCAGTTTTTGGAGGAATCTCCATAATCGCTTTCCATAAAGGTTGAACTAGACAGCATTCCCACCAGCAGTGGATAAGAGTTCCTTTCTCTCCACATCCCCGCCAACACTGTTGATTCTCATTCTTTGTGATGTGTGCCATTCTCTGGGGTGTGAGGTGGTATCTCATCGTTGTTTTGATTTGCATCTCCCTGATGATTAGTGATGTGGAACATTTTTTCATGTGTCTTTTGGCCATGCGTATTTCTTCTTTGTCAAAGTGTCTGTTCATTTCTTCTCCCCATTTTTTGATGGGGTTAGATGTTTTTTTCTTGTAAAGTTCTGTCAGTGCCTTGTATATTTTGGAGATTAGCCCCTTATCTGATGGGTATTGGGTGAATAGTTTCTCCCACTCAGTGGGTGGCTCTTGTATCCTGGGCACTATTTCCTTTGAGGTGCAGAAGCTTCTCAGCTTAATATATTCCCATCTGTTAATCTCTGCTTTCACTTGCTTGGAGAGTGCAGTTTCATCCTTGAAGATGCCTGTAATGTCCTGTAGTGTTTTGCCTATGTGCTGTTCTATATATCTTATGGTTTTGGGGCTGATATCGAGGTCTTTAATCCATTTGGATTTTACTTTTGTACATGATGTTAGCTGGGGGTCTAAGTTTAATTTTTTGCAAGTGGCTATCCAATTGTGCCAACACCACTTGTTGAAGAGGCTTTCCCTGTTCCATTTAGGATTTCCTGCTCCTTTATCAAAAATTAGATGGTTGTATGTCTGGGGAACATTTTCTGAGTATTCAAGCCTATTCCACTGATCTGAGGATCTATCCTTATTCCAATACCATGCTGTTTTGATAACTGTTGCTTTGTAGTACAGTTTAAAGTTGGGAAAAGTAATTCTTTTTCCCAATGATTGCTTTAGCTATTCGAGGGTGTTTATTGTTCCAAATGAATTTCAAGAGTGTCTGATCCACTTCTTTGAAGAATGTCATGGGTATCTTTAGAGGGATGGCATTAAATCTGTATAATGCCTTGGGGAGTATTGACATTTTGATGATGTTAATCCTGCCAATCCATGAGCAGGGTATGTGTTTCCATTTCCGTGTGTCCTCTCTTATTTCTTGGAGCAGAGTTTTATAGTTTTCTTTGTATAGGTCCTTCACATATTTAGTCAAGTTGATTCCAAGATATTTGAGTTTGTGTGGTACTATTGTGAATGGGGTTGTTTTCTTAATGTCCATTTCATCCTTATTACTATTGGTATATAGAAAGGCCATTGATTTTTGTGTGTTAATTTTGTAGCCTGCCACCTTGCTATATGAGTCTATTGTTTCTAGAAGCTTTTTGATAGAGTCTTTAGGGTTTTCTAAGTAGAGTATCATGTCATCTGCAAACAGTGAGAGCTTGACTTCTTCCTTTCCTATCTGGATTCCCTTGATATCCTTTTCTTGCCTAATCGCTATAGCAAGTACTTCCAGTGCTATGTTGAATAGGAGTGGTGAGAGAGGACAGCCTTGTCTTGTGCCAGAATTTAGAGGGAAGGCTTTCAGTTTTTCTCCATTGAGGATAATATTTGCCACTGGCTTGTGGTAGATGGCCTTCACTATATTGAGAAAGGTTCCCTCCATTCCCATCTTGCTGAGAGTTTTGATCAAGAATGGGTGTTGGACCTTATCAAATGCTTTCTCTGCATCTATTGATATGATCATGTGGTTTTTATTTTTCTTGTTATTGATGTTGTGTATTATGTTGATAGATTTACGGATGTTAAACCAGCCTTGCATTCCTGGGATGAAACCTACTTGATCGTAGTGGATGATCTTCTTAACGAGGCATTGAATCCTATTTGCCAGGATTTTGTTGAGGATCTTTGCATCTGCATTCATCAGTGATATTGGTCTGTAATTTTCTTTTTTGGTAGCGTCTCTGTCTGGTTTAGGTATCAAGGTGATGTTGGCTTCATAAAAGCTATTTGGAAGTGTTTCTGTTTGTTCAATTTCATGAAAGAGTCTTGCCAAGATTGGCAGTAGTTCCTCTTGGAAAGTTTGATAGAATTCATTAGTGAATCCATCTGGACCTGGGCTTTTGTTTTTCGGCAGACATTTGATTACTGTTTTAATTTCATCAATGGTGATGGGGGTGTTTAGATATGCTACATCCTCTTCCTTCAACCGTGGAAGATTATAAGAGTCCAAGAATTTATCCATTTCTTCCAGGTTCTCATTTTTAGTGGCGTAGAGTTTTTCAAAGTAGTTTCTGATTACCCTTTGAATCTCTGTCATATCAGTAGTGATCTCTCCTTTTTCATTCCTGATACGAGTTATCAAGTTTCTCTCTCTCTCTTTCTTTGTTAGGTTTGCCAGTGGTCTATCAATCTTGTTTATTTTTTCAAAGAACCAACTTCTGCTTTCGTTGATCTTTCGGATTGTTTTTTGAGTTTCCACTTCGTTGATTTCTGCTCTCAACTTTGTTATTTCCTTCTGTCTTCCTATTCTTGGGTCCTTTTGTTGAGCATTTTCTAGTTCTATTAGTTGTGTCATTAAGCTACTCAGGTAAGCTCCTTCTTCCTTCCTGATGTGTGCTTGCAAAGCTATAAATTTTCCTCTCAGTACTGCTTTTGCTGTGTCCCATAAGTTCTGAGAGTTTGTGTCTTTATTGTCATTTGTTTCCAGGAACCTTTTTATTTCCTCCTTGATTTCATCTCGGACCCACTGGTTATTGAGCATGAGGCTGTTTAACTTCCAGGTGTTAAAGTGTTTCTTCTGAGTCCCTTTGGAGTTCACAAATAATTTCAGAGCCTTGTGGTCAGCGAAGGTAGTCTGCAAAATTTCTATCCTCTTGATCTTATGGAGGTATGTTTTATGTGCCAGCATGTAGTCTATCCTGGAGAATGTCCCATGTACATTGGAGAAGAATGTGTATCCAGGTTTCTGGGGATGGAGTGTCCTATATATATCCACTAGGCCTCTTTCTTCCATTTCTCTCCTCAGGTCTAGTATATTCTTGTTGGGTTTCAGTCTGGTTGACCTGTCCAGTGTTGACAAAGCCGTGTTAAGGTCCCCCACAATTATTGTGTTGTTGTTGATATTATTTTTCAGATTTGTCAACAGTTGTATTAAATATTTTGCTGGCCCCTCATTCGGTGCATATATGTTTAGGAGAGTGAATTCTTCCTGCTCTACGTACCCCTTGATTAATATAAAATGTCCGTCTTTGTCCCTTACAACCTTCCTGAGTATAAAGTTTGCATTATCTGATATTAGTATGGCCACTCCAGCTTTTTTATGGGTGTTGTTTGCTTGGATAACTTTTCTCCAGCCTTTTATTTTGAGTCTATGTTTGTTCTGACTATTCAGGTGCGTTTCTTTTAGGCAGCAGAAGGTTGGATTGAGTTTTTTGATCCATTTAGCCACTCTGTGTCTCTTAACTGGTGCATTTAGTCCATTGACGTTGAGAGAAAGAATTGTCCTGGGATTTAACGCCATCTTTATTTCAAAATTTGGTGTGTCTTTTGGGTAGTCTTGTCTTAGATTAGGTCTTTCAGTTTTTCTCTTAAGACTGGTTTTGTGTCTGTGAAGTTTCTGAGCTGTTTTTTGTCTGTGAAACCATGTATTCTTCCATCAAACCGGAAAGTGAGTTTTGCTGGGTATAGTATTCTGGGTGAAGCATTCATTTCATTCAGTCTTGTCACAATATCCCACCACTGCTTTCTGGCATTGAGCGTTTCTGGTGACAGGTCTGCTGTAAATCTCAGGGAAGCTTGCTTGAACATGATTTCCCCTTTTGATCTTGCTGTTTTCAGAATTCTGTCTCTATCTGTGGGATTTGTCATTGTGACTAGGATGTGTCTTGGGGTGGTTTTTCTGGGGTCTCTTTTGGTTGGTACTCTTCGGGCATGCAGGATTTGATCACATATATTCTTTAGCTCTGGAAGTTTCTCTTTAATGATGTTCTTGACCATTGATTCTTCCTGGAAATTTTCTTCCTGGGTCTCTGGGACTCCAATGATTCTTAAGTTGTTTCTGTTGATCTTATCATAGACTTCTATTTTCGTCTGTTCCCATTCTTTGACTAATTTTTCCATTGTCTGCTCATTTGCTTTAAGTTTTTTGTCCAATCTCTCCTGCTGTATGGAATTGTTATGTATCTCATCTTCCACAGCACCAAGTCTATTCTCAGCTTCTGATACCCTGTCCCAGAGCTTATCCATTTTGTCATTCACTTCGTTTACTGACTTTTTCAGTCCTGTTAGTTGACATGTTATTTCAGTTTGGAGTTTTGTCATTTCTGCCTTCATATTTTCTTGGTTCTTATTAGTGTTCTGTTCAACTCGATCCATGGTTTCTTGGAGTCTGTTGAGCACCTTCCATATTGCTAGTCTAAAGTCCTTATCTGAGAGGTTGATTAGTTGTTCAGTCATTATCTGGTCCTCAGAATTGTCATCTTCATTCTCTATGTCTGATGCTGGCCTGCGTTGTTTCCCCATTGTCACACTTGTATTGTGGGTTTTTCTACGTGTTGTGGTGGTATTCATTGTCTATATGATGTAGGCAGCACACTCCTCTGGCTCCTCCCTTTCTGGATGGGCTGACTTGCCTCTAAGGGAGGGGAGTCCTCCGTGGATGAAGCCTCACACTGGGTCAAATCTTAGGCCCAAGCATGCAACAGAGAAGACAGTCCAGAGAGAAATGTTTGCTTCTGTGATATAGCGCCGTTCTTAGTGTGATTTTTCCTTCTTGTTGCAATGGAGTTCTTTCCTTAGAAAGAGTGCACGGCCGCGTAGCGAAGCGGAGCGGCCGTGCTCCTCTGAGCCTCTTTTTGCCCCACTCGCAAGAGTTTCACGCAAGAGGACAGTAGACAGACATAGACAGGTCACACTCACAGTCTTTCACAGCTGAGCCCCACTGGGCTGGTGTACTTTCGCGGATTTTCCCCGCCTGGTGTCACACACAGGGAGCCAGCTTTTGCAAAGGATAGCCGGTTTTTATGCTCTGAAGTCCCTCCCTGAAAATGGCGTCTGGGCGAGCGAGGTTTCTGGAGGCTCTTTTTGCCCCACTCGCAAGAGTTTCACGCAAGAGGACAGTAGACAGACATAGACAGGTCACACTCACAGTCTTTCACAGCTGAGCCCCACTGGGCTGGTGTACTTTCGCGGATTTTCCCCGCCTGGTGTCACACACAGGGAGCCAGCTTTTGCAAAGGATAGCCGGTTTTTATGCTCTGAAGTCCCTCCCTGAAAATGGCGTCTGGGCGAGCGAGGTTTCTGGAGGCTCTTTTTGCCCCACTCGCAAGAGTTTCACGCAAGAGGACAGTAGACAGACATAGACAGTTCACACTCACAGTCTTTCACAGCTGAGCCCCACTGGGCTGTTGTACTTTCGCGGATTTTCCCCGCCTGGTGTCACACACAGGGAGCCAGCTTTTGCAAAGGATAGCCGGTTTTTATGCTCTGAAGTCCCTACCTGAAAATGGCGTCTGGGCGAGCGAGGTTTCTGGAGGCTCTTTTTGCCCCACTCGCAAGAGTTTCACGCAAGAGGACAGTAGACAGACATAGACAGGTCACACTCACAGTCTTTCACAGCTGAGCCCCACTGGGCTGGTGTACTTTCGCGGATTTTCCCCGCCTGGTGTCACACACAGGGAGCCAGCTTTTGCAAAGGATAGCCGGTTTTTATGCTCTGAAGTCCCTCCCTGAAAATGGCGTCTGGGCAAGCGAGGTTTCTGGAGGCTCTTTTTGCCCCACTCACAAGAGTTTCACGCAAGAGGACAGTAGACAGACATAGACAGGTCACACTCACAGTCTTTCACAGCTGAGCCCCACTGGGCCGGTGTACTTTCGTGGATTTTCCCCGCCTGGTGTCACACACAGGGAGCCCAGTTAGCAAAAGTTTTTAAGGGACCAAAGTGGTGCAGAGGACTACCTTACATTTGAGGGAGAGCAGGTAAAGAGGTGGTGTATTCCAGGTCTTATGTCTATGTTGGAAGTACCATTTTTCCCATTGTCTTTTGGGTTTTTCTTGTGGTGTGTGGGTTCCCAGGCCTCTTCCTAACACACCCCCTGACCTTCTTCAGATTGATAAGAATTTGCGGCAGGGAGGTCTTGGAAGAGTTCTTGCATTGGGGATACATTTGGACCTATGCCCGGATTCAAGGAACAGTCCGCGTTAGGGGGAGTTGGTAGGGAGGGCCTCGCAGCATGAGTCCACAGGGGAGTAGGCTGTCTTTTCTTTCAGGAGACGAGGTGTGGGTTTATCTGGGTGTCCTCTCGCTTGGGTGCTGGGTACTGGTTCGTTGGGTAGGAGGTCGATCTTGATGCCTAATAGAATAAGGACTGAGGGTGAAGAGTTTTAATATGGTGGGAGATCTGGGTGGGATTGAGGGATGAAGGGATAGTTGGATTTCCAGAGTGGAGAAAGGGGAAGGTATATGGGAAGGGTATGAAGGGAGAGAAAAGAGAAAATACCTTAGAGAGAAAAGGGGAAGAGAAAGGGAAAAAAGTAATGAGCAGAATAGAAAAAGAGAAAAGAAAGAAAAAAAAGTAGTGAGAAGAGAGGAGAGAATAGCAAGGGAATGCTGGTTTGATTGAATGTGCTCAAAGAATAGAGCCTGTAGTTTAAGTCTGTACGTCGCAGGTGCTGCTTCGGTGGTCTGACTGGTCATGTGCTTCAATTCCTAAATGAAGGTATTACCTAGAGATAAAGTGTATGTTAAAGAGTTTTCTCGTGGCCATCTCGTAGTGCAAGCAAGGTATGGTATCCCGTGTGGTATCCCGAGTTGCCACCTTAGTTTGTCCGCCCTTTGTATCCAAGGGCACCTGCGGACAGAAAAGCTGAGAGGTTATTTAAAATATAGTAAGATAAAGGCATTAAAACATAGATTTATGGTATGTTTCCACTGCAGTCAGTGATTTCCCGTGGTGTTCTATACTTGTGTTCCTGTACATGATCTCTAAGGGTTTATTGTGGGCCTTTGCTGTAGAAGTCTGATTACATACCTGTTCTCTCTATGCTGTTGTTTCTGTTGTTGCTGTTTTCTTTGTGGTATGATTTGTAGCCAGAAGTTCGTGTTGTTCCTTTTTCGTGTATTTTGGACACTGCTCCCAAGTATATGTTGACTATTACAGTGTTTGGAGTTTCTACTCTGTTGAACCCTGCTATTTGTATGTTAGGTATTAGTTGTGTATAAAATATGTGTTCTAGGTGTTTCAGAATAGTGCTACCATTCTGTGTTTATCTTTTGTCTTCTGACTTACTTCGTTTAACATAATATGATCTAGGTCCATCCACGTTGCTGCAAATTCTGTGATTGTATCGTTTCTGACTGCCATGTAATATTCCATTGTGTATATGTACCACATCTTAATGATCCATTCATCTGTTGTTGGACATCGAGGTTGGTTCCAAGATTTGGCTATTATATTGAGTGCTGCAATAAATAGTGGGGTGCATACGTATTTTGGAATGAATGTCCTTCCATCTTGTGGGTATATGCCTAGGAGAGCAATTGCGGGGTCAAATGGCAGCTCGATTCTGAGTTTTTTGAGCACTCTCCAGACTGTTCTCCATAGGTGTTGGACTAGGGGGCATTCCCACCAGCAGTGGATGAGAGTTCCCTTCATACCGCATCCACGCCAACAAAGATTGTTCTCAGTATTTTTGATGTGAGCCATCCTCACTGGTGTAAGGTGGTATCTCATTGTTGTCTTGATTTGGATCTCCCTGATGATGAGTGAGGGTGAGCATGTTTTCATGTGTTTGTTGGCCATCCTTCTGTCTTCCTCAGAGAATTGTCTATTCATTTCTTCTTCCCATTTTTTATGGCTTTATTTGGTTTTGAGAGGCTCAGCTTTCTGAGTGCTTTGTATGTTCTAGATATCAGCCCTTTATCTGATATGTCAAGTGAAAAGATTTTTTCCCAATCTGTTAGCTGTCTTCTTGCGTTAAGTAGGGTTTCTTTTGCCATGCAGAAGCTTTCTAGTTTGATGTAGTCCCATTTGTTTATATTTGATGCTAACGTTCTTGCCATTGGTGCTCCATTCTCAAAGACCTTTTTGATATATAGGTCTTCGAGTGTTCTGCCTATTTTATTCTCAATAAACTTTATAGATTCAGGTCTGATTTCAAGGTCTTTGATCCATTTTGAGTTGACTTATGTATAAGAAGTGAGATATGGGTCGATTTTCACTTTCGTCCATGTGGTTTTCTAGTTGTGCCAACACCATTTGTTGAATAGGCTTTCTTTGTTCCATTTCAGATTCTTGCCTCTTTTATCAAATATTAGTTGGCTGTATATCTGGGGGTTTATGTCTGGGAATTCTGTTCTGATCCACTGGTCTGAGGTCCTGTCTCTGTTCCAGTACCATGCTGTTTTGATTACTATGGCTTTATAGTATAGTTTCAAGTTAGGTAAGGAGATGCCTCCCAGCTTCTTGTTTTTCAGTATGTGTTTGGCTATCCTGGGTCTTTTGTGGTTCCAGATGAATTTTGTGATTGATTGTTCTATTTCTTTAAAGAATTGTGTCTGGATTTGGATAGGGATTGCATTAAATCTATATAGAAGTTTGGGTAAGATAGACATTTTGACTATGTTAATTCTACCTATCCATGAGGATGGGATGTTCTTCCATTTCTTTAGATCGTCTTCAATTTCTTTCTGGAGTGTTTTGCAGTTTCCTTGGTATAGGACTTTCACTTCTCTTGTAAGGTTGATTCCTAGATACTTGATAGTTTTTGATACTATCTTAAATGGGATTGTATTTTTAATCTCTCTCTCCTCTTCTTCATTGTTTGTATACAGAAACGCTACTGTCTTTTGTGTATTGACTTTGTATCCAGCCACATTGCTGTATTGGTTGATTGTTTCTAGGAGTCTTACTGTGGACTCTTTAGGGTTTTTGATGTATATCATCATATCGTCGGCAAATAGAGCTAGTTTGTGTTCCTCTTTCCCTATTTGAATTCCTTTGATTCCCTTTTCTTGTCGAATTGCTATTGCTAAGACTTCTAAGGTTATATTGAATAAGAGTGGAGAGAGTGGACAGCCTTGCCTAGTGCCTGACCTTAGTGGGAATCCTTCTAATTTCTCGCCATTAAGTATAATGTTGGCTGTAGGTTTTTCATAAATAGCTGTAACTATTTTGAGGAAGGTTCCTCTAACCCTATTTTGATAAGAGTATTTAACATGAAAGGATGTTGGATTTTGTCAAACGCCTTCTCGGCATCGATTGATATGATCATGTGGTTTTTGTCTTTCATGTTGTTGATGTGATGTATCATGTTTATTGATTTGCGTATGTTGAACCAACCTTGCATTCCTGGTATGAATCCCACTTGGTCGTGATGTATGATCTTTTTGATGAAGTGTTGGATTCGGTTTGCTAAGATTTTGTTGAGTATTTTTGCATCTATGTTCATTAGTGAGATTGGTCTGTAGTTTTCTTTTTTGGTGGTGTCTTTGCCTTCTTTGGGAATGAGTGTGATATTAGCCTCATAAAAGGAGTTGGGGAGGATTCCTGTTTTTTCTATGGTTTGGAAAAGCCTATGAAACAGTGGTAATAAGTCTTCTTGAAATGTTTGATAGAATTCACCTGTAAATCCATCTGGGCCTGGGCATTTGTTTTTAGGGAGTTTTTTAATTACATCTTCAATTTCCTCTGAAGTGATTGGTCTGTTTAGACTTTCTAGATCTTCCTTTTCCAGTCTTGGAAGAGGGTGATTGTCCAAGAATCTGTCGATTTCTTCTGGGTTCTCTAGCCTAGTTGAGTATAGTTGTTCATAATATGATCTCATGATATGTTGTATCTCGTGGGGTTCTGTTGTAATCTCTCCCCTTTCATTTATGATCTTAGTGATTTGGGTGTTTTCCCTCTTTTTCTTGGTGAGTTTTGCCAATGGTTTGTCTATCTTGTTTATTTTTTCGAAAAACCAACTCTTGGTCTTATTGATTTTTTGTATTGTTTTCCTAGTTTCGATGTTGTTTATTTCTGCTCTGGTTTTTATTATTTCTTGCCTTCTGGTTGTGGTTGGATTTCTCTGTTGCTGTTGTTCCAATTCTTTGAGGTGATCTTTTAAACTGTTGGTTTTGTTATTTTCCTGTTTCTTGACATAGGCCTGTATTGCTATGAGCTTCCCCCTAATTACTGCTTTTGCTGTGTCCCATAAATTTTGACATGTTGTCTCTTCATTGTCATTTGTCTCAAGGAATCTTTTTATTTCTTCCTTGAGTTGTTCTTTGATCCAGCTGTTGTTGAGCAGCATATTGTTTAATCTTCAGGTATTAGTTTTCCTCCATTGCTTCTTCTTGACATCAATTTTAAGCTCTGTTGCATAGTGATCTGAAAGGGTACTTCTAATGATCCTTACCTTTGTGGTTTTATATAGGTTGGCTTTGTTTCCTAAGACATGGTCTATTCTGGAGAAGGTTCCATGTGGGTTTGAGAAGAATGTGTATTCTGCTTTCTGGGGATGGAGGGCTCTATATAAGTCTATTAGCCCTAAATCATCTAATTTTTCATTTAGAGCTCTTATTTCTTTGCTATTTTTCTGCTTGGAGGATCTGTCCAGTGGTGATAGTGGAGTATTGAGGTCTCCTACTATTATCACAATTCCCTTCATGTGTTTCTCCAGGTTTGCCAGTAGTTGCCTCACATATTTTGCTGACTCTACATTAGGTGCATAGATATTGACCAGGGTTAGTGTTTCTTGATCTAATGTTCCCCTGATCAGTAAGTAGTGTCCCTCTTTATCTCGGATCACTTTCTTGAGGTTGAATACAATTTGGTCTGATATAAGAATGGCTGTCCCTGCTCTTTTTTGTTTTCCATTGGCCTGAATAATTACTTTCCATCCTTTTATTCTAAGCCTGTGCTTATCCTGTAACTGTAGGTGTGTTTCTTGCAGACAGCAGAAGTCCGGTTTATTTTTCCTAACCCAGTTCTCTACTATGTGTCTTTTAATTGGAGAGTTTAATCCGTTAACATAGAGGGAAATTATTGATAGAGAGGACTGTTGTGCAGTTGTATTGTGTGGAGTGGTTGTTGTTACAATCGGGGGTTTGGATTGTGTAGTTCGTCTCTGAGTAAGTCGCTTAGGATCGGCTTAGTTTGCACAAATAGTTCCAGTTCGTTCATGTTTGAGAATGTTTTTAGTCTGCCCTCCCATATGAATGATAGTCTTGCTGGGTATTGGACCCTGGGTTGGAAATTTCTTTCGTTCAGTCGTTTATATATGTCATTCCACTGTCTTATTGCTTGAATTATTTCAAATGGGAGATCTGGTTTGATTCTTATGTCCTTTCCTTTGTACTTGAGGTTTTTTTTTCTCCCTTATTGCTTTCAGGAGTTCCTCTTTCTCTTTGTTTTTTGCCATTTGGATTATTATGTGTCTTGGTGTGGGTTTATTAGGGTCTATTTTATTAGGGACTCTTTTGACTTCTTGAATTTGTCCTGAACTGTCTTTCCAGAGGGTGGGAAAGTTCTCTGTTATTATCTCCCTGACCACCTGTTCTTCCCCCTTCCCTATTTCCTCCCCTTCTAGTATACCCACAATTCTTAGATTGTTTCTTTTGTCCTTGTTCATTAGATATTGGATTTTTCCTTCCAGAGCTTTGCCTTTTATTTCTTTGTTGGTTTCTTTATCATTTTTTGATTGCAGTTTTCCTTCGAGTTCTTCGATGTGCTTCTCCAACTCTGTGTTTCTACTTGTAAGGCTTGCTACTTTGTCTTTTAAATCCTTCACTTCTTTTTGTATGGAATCTCTCATGTTCTTTGACATTTCTTCTTTAATTTGGCTGATTCGTTCGTCCATGGATTTCTTATACTCGGTTTCTAGGGTTTCTTTCATTTGTTTTAGTAATTCTTGCATTTCCTTCCTCATGACCGCTTTTAGGTCTTCTTCCCATGGATCTGTGCGTTTTGGTGGACTTGGAAACTTGATAGGGTTTGTCATGGTGTCTCCAGTTATTAGGGATCTCCTTGATTTACGCATATTTCTTTTATTTAATGGTGTGTTTTGGAGTGCTGTGGCTTCTAATTTCGGCCTGCTTTGGTCCTCTTCCTGAAGGTGTTTCTAGAGGGTGCTGTTGGGTGGGCTTGTTGAACCTAGCTCTTTCTCTTCCCCTTTGCTACCTGGAGTTCAGCCTTCCTGCAGTGGTTATTATAGCTTTTCTGCTCCTTATTTCTGTCAGCGGTGCAGTTCCACTCCTGGCCACAATATTTGCTGGCGCTGTTGAGCCTAGCTCTCAATCCCCCTTCCTTTCTCTGGGAATCAATGTAGCTCTGCCCCCTCCACGCCTCCCTCGAAAGGTTCCCTCAGTCCAACCCTTCAGTCTCTGTCCTAGCCCTTGGGGAGTCCCTGGTCTGCTCCAGGGTCCAGGGGGGTGGACTGTTCTAGGTCACCTGCGAGTCCAGATGGCTGGCCCTATCTCCCTTGTCTATTCGGATGGCTCAACTTGCCTTCCTAGGCGCCCTCCTGGGGGAAGGGAGTCATTCAACCCTCTCCAGCCGGCACGCAGGGGTCCCTGGTTGGAGGGGCCGGCCCAAACGCGCGCAAAGGGGAGAAATTCACTCCCAGTTCTCCAGCCGGCAGGCCGGAGTCCCTGGGGGAGGGGCCGGTCCAAACGCGTGCAAAGGGGAGAAATTCACTCCCAGTTCTCCAGCTGGCAGGCCTATTGTGGATTTCTAAAATCAACCATCAATATGTCTGAAGTATGCTATCATTAAATTGCTTTCTGGATACTGTAAAGATCTGGTTTTCTTTTCAGTCTTCCATAAGCTGCCTGTACTTTTTAACTCGTGGCCCTATTCTCTTAATTTTTAAAACAGCAACAATCTTCAAAGATACTGATCATTATTCCATGATCACTTGTGGCCACTTATAATTGCTTTTAAACACTATTATCAGGAAGGGTTATTTGATTAATAACTCATGTAATTGTGAGAGATTTACAAAGTAAATTAAAGATAATTTCTCATCTCAGTGTTATATAGCAAAGAAGTATTTTGCCAGATAAAACAACATATTGACAGGTTCCAGGTCATAGACTGTCAGAGACCAAACCCTGTTATGGAATTCTGCAGGACAAGCTACTCTGTGTGGCCTGAATGAGTAACCTAAGGTATTAGCTATTAACTAGCCCAAGTGCTCAAAGAAATGCCGCAGCATTTTATCAGTCACACATTCCAGGAAGCTTGAGACATCTTTGAAGCTTTACTATCTTAGAGTGAAAATGGTTCCTGTGTAAAGATAGCATATAAAGTTTATTCACAGGATGCACCCTGTAGAGACTGTTTGTAATGCTGGCTGTTCCATTTTGCTTCCTCTCCACCCCCTATTTAATCGTGCTTAAAAGAGCCTGTACCATTCAATAAAGCGAGACCTTGATAAGATACTTTACTTGGTCTTCGTCTCTTTTTTTCCCCCATTCTCTTTTTAGGCTGGGTCACCTCTATACACCCATAAAATAACGGAGCCCTGCAGGATGGGACAATAGACTTTTTGTCCCACCTTTATTTTGCCTACAATGTAAAGCTAACATTAGAAGTATAATATAAATTGGGAGAATTTCAAGGTCACTTATAGAAGGAAAAATATTTTATACAGAAACAAAAGTGACCATAATGTACAACCAAGAGATGGAACTTACATGTAATTTAAACATGAACTGATGTTATATGCAATTGTCTTTCAGAATTTTTGGGGAAAGATAACTTCCATGTGCCGGCATGGTGGCGCTAGAGGTAAGGTGTCTGCCTTGCCAGCCCTAGCCTAGGATGGACCGTGGTTAGATCCCCCAGCATCTCATATGGTCCCCCAAGTCAGGAGCAACTCCTGAGTGCATAGCCAGGAGTAACCCCTGAGTGTCACTGGATGTGGCCCAAAAACCAAAAAAAAATAAATAAAAAAGATAACTTCCATGTTTTAGAATGGAAGTATCTTTAAGAATGATCCATTCTACTACTATATACTGCATATTAAAAAAAATGTATTGTGCTCAAAGGCATTAAAACTGGGAAAAACAAAACTTGGAAACTATATTTGAGGCACTTGTTATACATGGGAATATCAGTTACTTTTGGAATAAATTGAATGTGAAAGTTGTTGTTTATATGGAAGGCCCACCCAGAAGTGTCCAGGATTACTTTAGGCTCTATGCTCAGAAATCACTCTTTTTTGTGTGTGATTTTTTTTATTAAATATAATTTTTATTTTAATCATAGTGGCTTACATATCATTGACAATATTATTTTAGGTACATATTAACATAAGATCAGGGGAATTCCCATCACCGAATTGTCCTCCCTCCACCTCCGTTCCCGTCCTTCTTCCCATAACCTCTTCCCTTACCCCCGGGGCTGCTAGAATAAGTGGTCTCTTCTGTGCCTAGCTTTCTACTTAGTGGTTTTACACCTATTTGGTCTTGGTACTTCCCTTATTCCCCTCCCCAATTGGGAGGCAGGACTAGATATTTCAAGTTATGTGGTTTTGTTTGAAGAAGAGAAAAGTAATAACCTGGAGAAAAAAAAAAAAAGAATCAGATACTCCGGAAATGGGTGGAGTCCTTCTAGAGGCTTTCATCCTTGGTTTGAGAAATGAAGGGGAAAAAGAAGGTGAAACACCACAGCAGTACATAAAGAACTGTCAAATAAAATATCCAGTGAGCATTCTAAAAAATAAAAAATAAAAACCAAACCAAACAAAACAAAAGGGTAAGCACCATATAAAAGCCATGGTATTGAGATTTTAAAAAATGTGGCAGAGCACATAAGAAAAGAAGAAAATACATAAATAAATATAAATGGAGACATCCACTTCAATAGCCAAACCACAACAATGAAATAAACAGAAAATAGATAAGTAAATAATAATAAAAAATTGTTTTGTGCTTTTTTTTTCCCTCCTGCAGATGCACAGTAAATATTGGGGTCATTCGAAAAGAAATTTCCTTTGTCTAAGAGATACAGGGTTTCTCCACCCTTGAAGTATATTGTCATGGGATTAACTATAGACTCCTTTCAGGTTCATTTACTCTCCCCTTGGTGCTTTTGTGGTGTATGGAAGACTTCAACTCCATCCTGGGTGATAACATCAAACCTCTGTATCTAGAGGTCTCGGTATCTGCACGAATCAAGGAGTTGAACTTATGATTATGCCTTTCTTTGTGGGTCTAGAGGTTCTGTTCCCTCAATGTCATTTTAATCCATCTTTTGTGGTTGGCGGTCCTGTTCTTTGACTGATCCTAGGATGGGCCTGGGATAGCGTCTTCCGTTATGTTTCCAGAGGTCCCCTTCCATTGCAATAGTCTCAGACAGATCTCTGGAATTAAAGATTATAGTTGTTATGCAGGTCGTAGCTCACACCCTAGACTAGGGCATTTTTATTGGTCCCAGATACATACAGTCTGGCCATGGTTCTGTCAGCCAGCCATCTGTAAATCGCGATCTTGGCATTTGGACAGACCAAAGGGTGACAAGTCTTCTGATTTTGTCTTGTTGTTAGCTGGTGAGGTAGGATAACTTGCTCTTAGATCAAGTTGTTCCTATTTTCCTTATTGTCAGGGTATCATATTAGGGCTGGCACTTTGTGTCCGAGCACTGTTAAGGATGTCCCAGTTGGGATTTGTTTCCTGTGGCTGTTGCGAAGAAGTGTGTCGTTTCTATGTCTGTGGTCCAGGATTCAAGGCTGGATGGTTGGTGTCTAATCACCTGGGGTCTAAGTTGGGTCCACGTGACATATTTTCAAGGTGGGAAATACCTCTGTATTGTAAACAAGTATGAGTTCTTATCCCTAATAAATAAGAGCTCATTTTTATATGTAAGATACCATTTGACCCAGCAATTGCTCTCCTAGGTTCTACCCCAAGTTGGAAGGACATCATTCCACAGTATGTATGCACCCCACTATTTATCGCAGCAATCAGTAATAATAGCCAAGTCTTGGAACCAACCTCGATGTCCAACAACAGATGAATGGATCATTAAGATGTGGTATCTATACCACATGGAATACTACATGGCAGTCAGAAATGATACAATCACAGACTTTGCAGCAACATGGATGGACCTAGAATATATTATGTTAAATGAAGTATAGCAGAAGATGAAAGATAAACACAGAATGATAGCACTATTCTGAAGCACCTAGAACATACACCTCATGTACAACTAATACTCAACAATCAAATAACAGGGTTTAACAGGGTAGAAACCCCAAACACTGTAGCAGTCAACATATACCAGAGAGCAGTGCTCAAAACACATAAAAGAGAAACAACACAAACTCTTGACTATACACTATACCACAAAACAAACAAACAAACAAAAAAAAACAGCAACAGCAGAAACAGCAGCATAGAAAGACCAGGTAAGTAATCAGCCTTCTACTACAAAGGCCCATAATAAGCCTTTAGGGATCTTATACAGGATTAGAGGTAAAGGATACCATGGGAAACCACTGACTCCAACGGAAGCATGCCATAAAAATATGTTTTAATGCCTTAATCTTTCTATACTTAAAATAATCTCAGCTTTTCTGTCTACAGGCATTCTTGGATACAAAGGGTGGACAAACTAAGATTGCATCTCGGGGCTCAATCACAGGAGCTACCATACCCAGCTTGCACTATGAGAATGTCCCGATAAAACTCTTTAACATTCCCTTTATCCCTAGGCAATACCTTCATTTAGGACTTGAAGCATGTGACCACCCAAACCACTGAAGCAGCAACTGTGACCTACAGACTTATACTACAGGCCCTACTCATCGAACACAAACTAGCATTCCCTCGCTCTTTTCTCTACTCTTCTCACTACTGTTTTTTTTATTTTTTTTAGTTTTCTCTCCTTTTCTTTTTAATTTGTTTTCTCTTTTGTTTCCTGCCCCTTTCACCCCTTTGAAAATTCGACTATCTCTTCACCCCACAATCCCATCCAGATTCCCCACAGTAAAACTCTTCACCTTCAGTTCCTATTCCATTAGGCATCAAGAATGACCTCCTACCCCAGCGAACCAGTACCCAGCACCCAAGCGAAGGGACAACCAGTCAAACCCACACCTCGCCCCCTACAAGAAAAGGCAACCAACTCCCCTGACTTAAGCTGCGTGGTCCTCCTTACCAACCCTTCCTAACGTGGACTGTTACTTGAAACCGGACTTAGCTCTACAAGTATCCCCCAATCATGAACTCTTCCGAAGTCCTCCCTATCGCAAATCTTTTGCCAAACTCAAGGTCTGTTTGGGAGATGAAAAGGCGCTCGGGAACCCACACACCATAAGAAAATCTCAAAAGACAATGGGGAAACCTATACTACCATCATAAGTATAAGACCTGTATTACACTACCTCTTTACCTGCTTTTTCCCAAATGCAAGATATTTTCTTGCATCACCTTGTTCCTTTAATTAATTTTTTACTTCATTTCTTAAAAATCTTTTTTCTTTTCATATATATACATGAGCACAAATATTTTTATTTCTATTTTTATCTTCTTTGAGTGTGTTACATATTTTTGTTTTCTTCTCTCTCCACCCTCAAATGCACCAGCAATATAATGTAGCACCATTTCTCCCTGCAAAAGCACACTAAAAAAAAAAGCAGAAATCACTCTTGACATACTCCAGGGAGATTCAACCTGGATCAACCAAATGCAAGGCAAACACCTTACCCACTTTATTATCACTTTGTCCCCTAAATGTGAAATTTTGATATACTGATATAATGAGAATTTTGAAGCATCTTGTGAGGGAATGAGTATATTTTAGTCATGGGAGAAACATATATTATGGCCAGTATTGAATAAGGACTATATCTTCTGAAATAGGTCACATTTCTCATTACACTTGTTCTAAAACTTAACTCCCAAATCTGCCTTCTTATAGATGAAACTAATTTTCCTCTTCGTGACTATGGACTTGTTTTCTTTCAACTATGCATATGGTGCAGATAACACTGGTTGTCTTTTGATATTAAGTCACTGGAGGCAGACTAGCTTTCAAACGTATAAAAAAAATGAAAAATTTACAATAGGAGCTTTGAATCTCTTGACAAGCAATTGAAAGTCACTGTACTATAAACAAAACAAATCTATCTTAATTACCCAATAAAAGATACTCTAAAGATACATTAAAAGGTAGAGAAATAGATTGTTGGCTCTCAATTGTTCTGGCCCTAGAACTTCTACAAAAACTATTAAACTTCCTCTTACCATATACTGATTCTATTCTCTATTTTCTTTTAGGAATTTCAATTTTTTAATTTAATAAATATGAGATTTAATCTTTTTTTTTTTTTTAACGTTCTTTACTTGAACAGGTGAGTGCTATCACACTCAATAGTTCTCTAGGACTATTCCTAGCTGTTTTTTCAGGGATCAATTCAGGTATTGCTTGGGAAAAATATGTGTTGTCAGTGATTAAACTAGGTTTATTCATGTACAGGGAAAAATACCTTACCCTCAATTATATCTCTCTGGCTTATATTGGTTTTAAGGTTTGTTTACTCAGCTTTGTTATTTTTCCAGTGGATACAGATATAAGCACTCGCTTATTCATATTTCTTATTTTCACTATATTTGCCTACGATATACATGCAGATTGAGTTTATTAATTGTTAGTAGACAATTATTTTAAAATATTGATATTATGCCCATAGATTTTATGAGTTTTTACAATGACCATGTAACTGTTTTAACTATGGTTCAAAAAAAAACTTTGATGTCATTATGTCATTATTTTTCTTACTTCAAGTAATTTTATTCACTCTCAAAATTTTAAAAAACAGTTGAACAATGAATGTCATTTGTATGTGTGTGTGTATTTTGGTGGGGCCCATATTCAACAATGCTCAGGGAATACTCCTGACTGTTCACTCAGGATCAGTCCCAGTGAGGTAGGGAAACATATGGGATCTAACCTGTGTTGGGTGTGTGCAAAACTATCTCTCCGGCCCCACAAATAGACAATATTGAATAAGGACAAACTCTTGGCCTTTGGTTGTAAACCAAGATAACAAACAGAGTGGAGGAATAGAAGGAAGAGTAAGACTATAAATTATAAAATAAGAGTGATGGAGGGTCTTGGATGCTTTGGTAATAGCAAAGGTGCAGTAAGGGAACTATGAAAACTAACACTATTATAAGCATGTTACATGTTTTTATATATTGCTGAAAGGATGTTTCAAAATTAAATAATTTGGTCATCAAATAATTTGGTATAGGTGTATCTGTCGATTACTTTTTAATCATTAATGTAGATTTAGAAGAATTTTAAGATATATGTATTTTAGCTAGCTCCATGTAATATAGATTAACTATTCTAAATTCTCTTCAATGGAGTTGAATATAAATGGAAATAAAAGCCAGAAGAGTGACTCTCTTTTTTCTACAACTAAAGATGATAATAGAATGTATTTAACAAATGTAATGTGGAAATTAGTGAAGAAATCCCTTTTAAAAATTAAATCTATATATAAATTATCTCTATTTTTAAAGATAAGAAAACTTAGATCAAATCAGATTATAGTCAAAATGAAAGATCTATAAGAAGCAATGCTAAAGAATAAGAGGGAGCAGAGCTAACAGCCTGATTAAATACACATATTAAGAAAAACATTTGTATATAGATAATCATAATAAAATACCAATGTTAACAATTCTAGGAAAAAGTCAGTCCTATAAGGGAATTTCCTCATAATAAAGAACTTTGAATAAATAAATAAGTAAATTTTTATAGCTTATCCTCAACAAGTCAGGGTGTCCTCAAATCTCTTAATTCTCAAATGTCAAGTTTCTTCTGCAGATAACCTCAGATAAAAGACCTTTATGATTGATATTTTATGTCCTTTCATCTTTTTCCCAAGAGAATGTGTGCACAATTAATAAAGGATTAATTTACACAGGTAAGATAGTTTCAGTTTATAAAATGATAGCTACATGAAATAATTCTATAATAAAGTATTTTAGAAAGTCTGCCTCTGATCAATTTCTACTTACTGTGAAATATCAAAGTCCATAAGAGAATACAAATTAGTTCATTGACCACTATCTTCACTTGTTAAATGCAGAATCAGGGATAATTATTCACTAAAATTACTTCTTTATATTTTATATTCCCTGGACATTTTCATGGGCATTTTAGTGGAAAATAGAGATGAGATTTCCCCACATATTTTCAGCCAGCTTTATATACAAAGAAATATAATTTGATTAGCAGTGCCTTTCCTTTTCAGTGGTTTTTCTTCTCTCTAATGTAATTTGCTTTAATGTTTTTCCTTCCCCAATAAAAACTTCCTGCCATATATTTTTCCCCTCTCAGTGCAGAAAATACTTCTCTAATATAGGTCCTTTAAAATTTGTTTCTGAATTTCTTGCATATTGCTGTTGTGTACTTGGTTTATGTTAGTTTATTTTTCCCATGACTCTTTTTTTTTTTTTGACTTTTTGTATCTTTAGTTCTCAGTTTTAGAAATAAGAAAATTGAGGTTTAACTTGTACAATTATCTATGTATTTGATAACCAATACATATTTTATTTTATTTGACAGTCCTTACTTCTGACTCTGATCTCTGGAATTAATTCTAGGTGGCTGTTGGTAACCATATGTGGTGCAAGGGTCAAATATACACCTCTTTACCATCACTCTGGCCCTTTGTAAATGTATTTATAGATTTATAAATGTATTTTCTGAATTAGTTACAGGTAACTGAAGAAGTTAATAGGAACTGTCAAAATTAGGAGACAATACAAAGTTTATGGCAGTGTCTGCCATGCTCAGGAGTGTGATTTAAATACCACCTGGTCCCCTGAAGCATCATCAGATACAAATCTGGAATATGTCCATGGAGTGTATCCATGGAGGCCCCTGAGCCATGGGATTGTCCCAGATATACTGCAGGCTCCTAGCAACATCACATTCTTGGGCTCTTGCACTGAATCCACAGCCTACTTGGGACAGGTACCTGGCCTGGATCTCCTGAGAAACTCTTGAAAGTTCCCAGTTAATAAAAGGTCAAATAACAGCACAAAATGCAATTGAGTTGAAAATAAGTTTTCAAAACAGTCACTGCATGGAGGATCTGCCATAAAATAAATAGCTGTGGGCTGAGACGGTTGGCTTGAATGAAAGAAAAAAACACAAAACAAAACTAGAGAAGATATAGGTTCTAGAAAATTTCTCTGAGGCAATGACCAGGGTACTCAGTTCCAGAAAGTTAATATCTGAAGTGTCAATAACTTATCCAAAAAGAAAAAAAAAGACAAATAAATGGGGTGGGGAGAAACAACAAAATTTCTTCAGCATATTGGACTATGTCACAAGTTCAAAGAATAAAATAAGCCAGGTATGTAAAAAGGGGCTTAAAAATATTAATTTAACTGTCATTTGAACAATGATAGAATATGGCAGACTGCTATAGCTCAGATATTCTGCTGGAATGTGGGAGAAGCAGATAGTTTGGTGCTCAATACTTTTCAGTAATCACTAAATTCAAATAAAAGATGTCAAAATGAAAAGTGATTGCATTCAAATAATCAACATATTCCCAGTGATAAAAGAAAAAAAAAAGCATGCCAAACGAATACTCATGAAATTTCTGAGGTTTACTTACATAACTGAAAAATAAACATTTTCAAATGTTAAGACTAAAGGTTCTATTAGTGAGATGATATATATTATTTAAAACTATGAAAAAATGTGTAACAATTTCAAAAGCAATAACCATATTACCTGATGTGAGAGAAATACTTGTAGAAGACCCTTCAGAAGTCTGGGGGAGGATTGTTGGCTTTTTCTTTCAGTGGTACTAGTGGGTGTCAGGGCCACTCCCCCAGAGATGCTCACTTCGGTGGCATAGATCTGAGGCCAATGATGTGTTGCTTGGGCTCTGCGGGACTTAGGGGTCTCCAGAATTACAAATAGGTAGTCTGATGAGTATGTAGATCTTACCATCACTCATGTCTACTAGATGCGATACTCTTCTAAAAGCATCACACATGATAGTCATGTGCTCTAACAATTGAACTGTCTCCCCAAGTTTCAAAATACTGAGTCTATTTTAGAGAGCTTCCCATAAAATATGCCAGAACACCAAAATTCCTAAAATAAGAATGTTTTCATCTTCTCACTGAACCTGAGAAGCAATGGCCAACAAAATTGGAGTTTACACATAATTGCTTACACATTCTCTAATAGAGGTCTCAAAAAGGCTTGCTTAGAATTGGTTAGTAGTTTTGATTATCTATTCATTATTTATAATTGTTGAATATGTGGATCTCGTGATACATGTTAAATTTCATCATGTGCACATTAAAATCCTCTTGAAAAATTGGAACACTCAGCCAATATATTAAAAAGAAGCTTTAAGTTCTTGTTGGCTAACTAGGAACAATAAATAGCCTAGCCTGCCTTTAGAATATCAAAGAGTTAAATAAGACAATAAATTCTCAAGAAAAAAGTAAGAAATGTTAAGAATGGCTATATCAGACACTAAGATGAGCTTTCTATAAACTTTTAAGAATAATGTGGCTTAGAGTAACAACTGAATTGAAAAATAATCATGTGAATGTCTATGTTTCTTGATGCAATATAAATGTTATTTTAAATTTATAGAGAAAGCATTTGAGTGTTATAGCATAACTGGGAAAAATAATCACCCCTATTTTTAGTTTAAGTTTCTAAAAAATAGCCCCTTATTTTTCAGTGTATGTTAGTGTGATAGAAATCTTAGAGATATATGTAATGCAGTTGAGTATATTATTTATAATACTGACATTTATCTTTAATTAACTGTTATTGAATGTGCAAAGCTCAACTCTCAAGAACTTTTTTTTTGTTTTTTTTTTTGGGGGGGCCACAACCTTTTGATGCTCAGGGGTTACTCCTGGCTAAGTACTCAGAAATCACACCTGGCTTGGGGGGACCATATGGGATGCCGGGGGATCGAACTGCGGTCCTTCCTTGGCTAGCGCTTGCAAGGCAGACACCTCTAGCGTCACCTCATTGGCCCCATAGAACTTTTTAACTCTATGTTACAGTTGTTTAATTTAAAAAACACAAAAAGTATTAACATCTTCTTTATTAGAGGATTATTAGTTATGGAATCTCAAGCTCTTGGGAAACAAATCCATACTGACCATTGGGTTAGAATTCTTCCCAGAGTATTATGGCCAATCTCAAAAACAAAATTACCCTTTTTTAAATAAACAAAACGTGGGAATTTATTAGGTCATGCCTCATGGTCAATCCTGACACAATATAATCATAACAACACTCATGAAATTTTGATGATGGAAGGGATATTAATGTATTCACAATACACATTAAGATATTATTACATATTAGTAACATAACAGGACATAAAAGCTGCATAGTTTGAGATTGGATTGCATTAAAACAAAAATTGGAAAGTCATTATAAAGGTCATACTAATTCAGATTAATGGCATTCCTCTTGATGAAGTAAGTTTAATCTTATATTTATTGTAAAATTGAATCCAATAATGTGGGTACTTAACTTAGTGTTCTCCAATATTCTTCAATGACCTGTTTACTAGATTTTAAATGGAAAACAGCAAGTGAATGAGACATGTGGGGATGGCCATAACATTGGCAAATAACTCGGAAGAACTGGTATACCCAGAGTACTTAAAAGTACTTTAAAGATTGGTAATCTAGTTTATATTCAATTTATTTCATTTCCATACAAAGCCCTGAGGAACAAACTCCATTTATTGCACAAAAGCCAATTACAGTAATAGGCTGTTATAAGTTTCCAGCTTTCAAAATTAGTTCTTACTATTTAACAGTACATTTTCAAATGACTGTGAGGCTAATCATTTCCAATTCTTCTATAACTATGTTTACACGATCTGCATAAAAACAACACTATTCTCTTATTCTCTTAGTAGTCAATGTAGGTAACATGAACAAACTAGCAGAAAGAATAAAAAGACATTGGTTTATCATGAAAATAGAATCACAAAGAAGAATTTTATGGTAACAAGATCTCCTGGAAAGAATATAAGTCATTCAAATTATTTTATAACATTCCCATTGGAAGAAAAATTCTACATCAAAGCTAGTTAACATAGTCAAGAAAATAAGATTCAAAGATAAACTCTTGGCTCTAGGGCTCCATTTTTACATCTTTCAATGAAATTTACTTAAAACTGCAATAAGTTAAGTAGTGTTGCTCTGGTTGAAAGGCGATGTGGAAAGGTCTAGGTTTTGCTTTCCCCACCACCTTGGGGTATACTTATGAATCATATACCCTTAAGCAGATTGCTCTCTTCACTAGTTTCATTTTTGTTGTCTGAAAGAAGGAACTTTGCTTTTATTCACAAAATTGTTAAATATATAGGACTTTTCAAAGTATAAAATGTCCCAGTGGTGTTAATTAGATGTCTCTGTAAGCCCTAAAGTATTAGAAAAAGAAAAAAAATATGTTTAATCTTAGAGATATATGTAATGCAATTTTGAGTAGATTACTCATAATACTAACATTTATTTTTAATTAACTGCCATTGTCTAAATATGTTTTTCTGGTTTTTGACCTACAATATTCTACTAGGATCTGAGTGACTGAGGCACCTTTTGTTCCTAATTTATCATCTGAGGTTTGGATCACAATAGTGTTTTTTTCTCAGCAAAGTGCTGAGGCTTCACTGGCAACACAAGTCATTAATATATAAAACCTGTGAAGGGAATCCAGTTTACAACAATATAAGCCTATACTTAAATTGGCATAAAAGCACAGGGAGGGCTATGCACAATTCACGAGAATCAGGAGACCTTAATAGAGCCAGGAATCAGCTGGATAAAGTGATTTCTTGGCAGATTCTATTTTGCATGTATGAGAAGTCACTTCACCGAAAGTACTAATGACTTTGACTAAACTCTAGAAAAAACATGAGACATAGGTCCAGAATTATTATAAGTTTGTTTCTTTTAGCTCATATATTTATACTATTCTCAGAAGGATATTATTAAGACTACCTACTAATTTTAACTTAGTAGGCTTCTCAACATAGCCAGACGTTTTGCTGTTATTGCCTTTTATATATCTGTTTATCTGCATTTTCATAAATAGGTACATTTTAATTTAGGGGGTAGGGAGGTTTAATTTTATTGTGGTTTTGATTTGGCTATGATCAAGGATTACTCCTGGTTCTGTGAAGGCCATCACCATACCTGCTGTACTATTTCTCAGGTCTCTCAAGCAAAAACTTTTTAGAATACTTTATGTATCCTTACTTCAGTTTGCACAGCTATTTACCAGTCAGGATCATTATAATATAAATAAATATCAATAAATATAATATCATAACTTCTTAATTATACCAGTATTTTTATTGATACATAGACATGTGTAGGCCTTTGCAACAGAAAAAATAATTATATAGGGCTATCTCAAACTTACAGAAATTTTGTGTATCAGAAAGCTTTCCACTAAAAACCAAAAGAAAATTAATTACTATAACAGTCTAAAACATGTAAATCTACAAATTATATCCATATAGTCCAGTTGTACACAGTTTTCTCTATAAAGAATCATTATCTGGGAAATTTACATTTTCTTTTCACATGGTCATAAAATTTGAGAAAATATATTTATTAGCAAGTTTTTTACATTCTATATTAAACTTTGAATTTTATTTAAGATAAGGTTTACCTCCTTATCTATTACTTATAAATGAGATATGAATAAGGTTAAATAAATATATAAGTCCATATTGTTAATTTTTAATTATCTCTGGTAATAATGTTAAGGCCTTCACACAACCTATATTTGGTATAAAGAAACATTTTTATTTCCTAAAGTTTCAGGACTGGGAGTATACTTTCCATCATTCACATCTCTTTTGGATGGAATCCATTTACCCAATCAACTTTTCTTGATTAACGCATTACTATAACCTAGTGTGAATTACATTAAATTAAAAATGTACCTCTCCCATTCCAAACATTGAGTAGCTTTTTTCTTTTATTTAAAGGCCACCTACATTCTTTGCATTGGATTTCTTGACTTCTATAGTTTAAACCTGGAAAGAAATGCAACCTTTGACTTTTTAAATTGAAGTATTTGTAATTTTCCTTTATAACAGCTTCCTTACCCTTGACCTTCTTTGTTCTTCAATTTTAAAGTATGAGTATTCTATTTCCTATTGGTTAAATTTTAATTTCTAATTTTAAGTCACCTCTTTCGAGGCTGATTTGCAAATTGGATGACTGAAAGCTTCTCAAAGAACAATAAATAAATGTAGCTCCCAGCACTATCAATCAATCCTACCACCTCCCTGTGTTATATCTAAACATTATGGGTCCTATCCCCAGGAATTCCTGAATCAAATGTTTTACATTATAAAAAATAAATGTCTTCAGGTTCCTTGACAATAGTAATTGAAAATTTCACCTCTAAGTTGTGAATAGTTGGGATGTAGAATATTTATTTTGTCTATTCCTGACAAAGGAACTCACCTTTTTCTTGTGATCTTAAATCTGAAGACATGGTGTCCCACTTTGGAGAATTAGTATTGTCACTGTTCATTACTAAAGGTAGCACTAGGCAGTTGTCAGAGTAAATTACAAGTGACTTTCTCTTTTGTTTTGGTGACTAGTGTTCTGTTACTCATCCTCTAGTAGCTTTTCAACCATCCCACAAATGAATCCTTGCAAGCTCTTGTAGATGAATTCTCTAGTCCCTGACCCTCTAGTCTCTGACTCAGACATATAGAAAGTGAGGCAGCTGGCAGCTTTTGGTCGTAGCTTCCAGGACTCATATATTATCTGATTTTTTACATCACTCCCAAAAAAGATAAAGCAATACAACAAGAAAGAAGTAGTAGATATTAAAAATTAATTTTTCCAAAGTGCTGCCTACATACCTGTTTGAAGCTAATTGTGAGAAATTCATTTGTAAAAAGTTGAAAAACTGATAGAGTTTTGCATGTGAAAAATTAAAGGAGACTGATAGATACATGATATGCATAATAGCAAATGAATTGGCAGATCAACTAGAGGTTTAGTAAAAATAAAGAAGAGTGTATACTTCCAAGGGTAGAGGTAACTATGAAAAGTTCTCTTCTAGGTGTAGGACCAATCTCAAGAGAGGCAATAAATAATCTGTCCCTAAAAACTGAATCTACTTTAACATTGTTCTAGTGAAAGACAATTTACATTCAATGCTTTTGTTGAAGATAATAGACAAGTAATCAAAAAGCAAATTCCACACAGTGGAATTTATCCCAGAGATTTTAATTAAATTGAAACTTAAATCAGCTATTTTTTTGTTTGTTTTAGGGCTACACCAGCCAATATTCAGGGTTACTCATGGTTTTGCACTCAGTTATCCCTTGTGGTGATGTTCTGGGGACTATATGGAATGCCAGGAATGAAACACAGTTCATCCTTATGCAAGACAATTACCTTAATAACTGTACTATCTCTCCAGTCCCAAGTTAGTAGATTTACTTAATAATCTCAGCATATACTAAAATAATATTTGAGAAAAATTTAATACCCCCTTATGGTAAAATAATAAACAGTAGAAAAATGATACCATTTTCTGTCATATAAGGAAAATTCACACAACTTTTAGCTATAAAATTTTTAATGGTGGATGTCTAAATGTATCCCTTCTAAGATTAAAAATAAATAAACACAAGGTCTAAACTTGCCATTTTTATTTAATATTGTACTATAACAGTTATACAGAGAAAGGGACAATGCAATACATAGAGAATAAAATTAATATTTATTTGTATATATGATTATGTATATGTAAAAATTAAGAAATTTATTTAAAAACAATATTATTTTTATACTATCAATTTTAAAGAGCTGGAAAATAAAACACTTCCCTGGTTTATTTCAGGGTAGGAATGAAAAACATGTGTTATAGTTTAATAAGAATAAAAGAATATATTTATATGGTAATAGCTATTTTGGATCACACAAGATGATAATCAAATTTTACTACTGGTTCTCTACTCAGGGATCATTTCTGGTGTGCTTAGGAACAAAATGTGGTGCCAAAATTCAAACCATGATCAAATATGTGCAAGTCAAGCATTTAACCTCTGAATTATCTCTCTGATCCATGACAATATATTTTTTTAATTTAAAGAACCATGACTTGCAAATTATTGATAGTTGAGTTTTAGGCATAGGATGCTTCAACATCAATCCCACCAACAGTGGCAAGTCCCATCATCATTGTTTTTTTTTTTCCCCATCACCATTGTTATCATATTCCATCATCCCTTTATTTTCTCCCTCAATCCTACCTTCCATATTGGTAGGTACATTACAAACTTCTATGGCTGCAGCTTAGATCTTGTATTTTCAGTGTTGTTGCATATTTACTTTTAATGTATAGCCATGCCATTCTACCACATCTCCAATAAAATCAAAGCCAAGATCCCTATTTTCTCATTACTTCCTCTTTCTCACATTCCCTGCAACATGATTTCATTTATGTCTTCCCTAAGTCCCCTTTATCCCTACATCTGTGCCATCACTGGTTTGTTGTTGTTGTTGCTGTTGTTGTTCTTTTGTAATGAGTGTCAGTCAGTCTCTGTGGTGTCAGATGATACCTTATTGTTTTGATTTGCATCTCCTGGATGATTAAAGATATGGAGCATTTTTATGTGCATTATGGCCATCTGTATTTCTTGTTTGTGGAAATGTCTATTCATTTTTTTCTACCCATTTCTGGATGAAGTTAGACGGGATTTTTTCTTGCTGAGTTCTACTAATGCTTTTTAATCTTAGATTTTAACCCCTTTCCAGATGGGTATTGAGTGAAGAGCTTGTTCCACTTCATGGGTAGTCTTTGTATCCTAGTCACCATTTCCTTTGTTGTGTAGATTTTCTGTTTAATGTAGTAGTCCAATTTTATCTTTGCTTACACTATCTTGGCCAGTCATGTTTCTTTCTTTTTTTTTTTATAATTATTTTTATTTAAACACCGTGATTACAAACATGATTATAGTTGTATGATTACAGTCATGTAAAGAACACCCCCCTTCACCAGTGCAACATTCCCACCACCTTTCTTGATGATGTATTTAGATTCAATGTCATGGGCTGTTCTGCTTACATTTTATTCTATGTACCTATGGCTTCAGATCTGAAAGTCATTTTTGGGGGAGGCACACCTGGTGGTGCTCAGGGGTTACTCCTGACTCTGCTATCAGAAGTCACTCCTGGAGATTCGGGGGACCATATTGGATGCTAGGAATAGAACCCAGGTCCATCCTGGGTTAGCTTCGTGCAAGGCAAACACCTTACTGTTGTGCTGTCTCTCTGGCCCTGATATGAAGGTCTTTAAACAATTTGACTTGACTTTGTGCATGGAGTTATAGATAGCTGTGAGTTCACTTTTCTGAATGTAGCTGACCAGTTTTTCCATGTTAAAGAAGCTTTTTTTGTTCCACTTCATATTTCTGCTCCTTTATCTAAGATTCCATGATCCTATCCCTGAGAGTATGTCTCATGATATTTAGGTCTATTCCATTGATCTGAGGGCCTGTCTTCATCCCAGCACCATGCTGTTTTAATGACTACTGTTTTTAAAAAATTTAATGTTAGGAATAGCGATTCCTACTGTCTTCTTGTTCCCAAGTATTGCTTTAGTTATTCATGGATGCTTATTTTTTATACAAATTTCAGGATTGTTTGATCAAGTCTTTTGAAAAATGGTATGGATATTCTTACTGGGATTCCATTAAGTCTGTGAAAAGCTTTGGAATATATTTCCACCAAGGCTGTTCTTTTTGCCACTTCTATGCAATATAGTTCTTAAAGTACTTGACATAGAAATTAGGGAAGAAAAATATATCAAGGGCATTCAGATAGTAAAGAAAGAAGTTTAGCTCTCACTCTTTATAGGTTACATGATACTGTGTCTAGAAAATCTTCCAAAAGCTGCTGCAAAGTATAGACTTGCATAGAAAAGTGGCAGGCTACAAAATTAATATGAAAAAAATCCATAGATTTTCTATATACAAATAATGAAAGAAATGAGATTTATACTAAAATAAAAATCCTATTTACAAATGTGCTTCAGAAAATCAAGGCTTGCAGTCAACTTAACTAAAGAGGTGAAAAACAAAGAAAACTATAAAAGTAAACTACAAAACACTGCTCAAGAAATAGAAAAACACACAAGGAAATAGAAACATATACCTTGTTCATGGACTGGAAGAATTAATGTTTTTTCTTTTTTAATGTAGACCTACATTGCAATATATTCCTCTGTACTATAGCTTATGCTGTATCCTATAGATACTTATTTTTCTTAAGCATCTTGATTACAAACACGATTGTAGTTCGGTTTCAGTCATACTAAGTAAGAACAACCCCCTTCACCAGTGCACCATTCCCATCAAGAATGTCCCATTTCTCCCCCCTCCCCAACACACACCTGTATTTGAGATAGGCTGTCTAATTCTCTCACTCATTGACATTGTCTCCATAGTTGTCAGTGTACTTATTTCTCTAAATGCACTCACCACTCTGTGGTGAGCTTCATGTAGTGAGTCAATTTTTCCAGCCCTCATTTCTAACATCTTTGGGCATCATTACAATAATGTATTTTATTTTTCTTGAAACCCATAGATTAATGAGACTATTTTGTGCCTATCTCTCTCCCTCTGACTTATTTCACTCAGCAAAATAGATTCCATGTATAGCCATGTATAGGAAAATTTCATGAGTTCATCTCTCCTGATGGCTGCATAATATTCCATTGTGTATATGTACTGTGCCTCTTTAGTCATTCATCTGTTGAAGAGCATCTTGGTTGCTTCCAGAGTCTGGCTATTGTAAATAGCTCTGCAATGAATATAGGTGTGTGGAAGAGCTTTTTGAATTGTACTTTTGTGATCCTAGGGTATAGCCAAAAGAGCGGTAGAGCAGGATCATGGAAGCTCAATTTCCAGTTTTTTGAGGAATTTGCATATTGTTTTCCATCAAGACTGAACCAGACTACATTCCCACCAGCAGTGAATGAAAGTTGCTTTCTCCCCACATCCCAGCCAGCACTGCTTGTTCTGGTTCTTTGTGATGTGTGCCAATCTCTGTGGCGTGGTATGGTACCTCATCGTTGTTTTGATTTGCATCTCCCTGATGATTAATGATGTGGAGCATTTTTTTATGTACCTTTTGTATTTCTTCATTTGTATTTCATTTCTCTCTTCATTTGAATTTCTTCTTTGAGGAAGTGTCTGTTCATTTCTTCTCTCCATTTTTGATAGGATTAGATTTTTTTTTCTTGTTAAATTCTGTCATTACCATGTATATCTTAGATATTAGCCCCTTATCTGATGGGTATTGGGTGAATAGTTTCTCTCATTCTGTGGGTGGCTTTTGTATCCTAGGCACTATTTCCTCTGAAGTGCAGAAGCTTCTCAGTTTACTATAGTCCCATCTGTTTATCTCTGCTTTCACTTGTTTGGAGAATGCTGTTTTCTCCTTGAAGATGCCTTTAGTCTCAATGCCCTGGAGTGTTTTTTAGCTATGTGTTGTTCTATATACCTTATGATTTTTGGTATGTTATCAAGGTCTTTAATCCATTTGGATTTTAACCTTTGTGTGTTAGATGAAGGTCTGAATTTACTTTTTTGCAAGTGGCTGACAGTTCTGCCAACACCACTTGTTGAATAGGTTTCCTTGCTCCATTTTAGATTTATTGCCCCTTTATAAAAATTAATTTATTGTATATCTGTGGAACATTCTCTGAATAGTCAAGTCTATTCCACTGATCTGACAGTCTGTCTTTATTCCAATACCATGTTGTTTTAATGACTATAGCTTTGCAACAGAATTTAAAGTTGGGGAAAGTGATGCCTCCCACATTCCTTTTCCCAAGGGTTGCTCTAGCTATTTAGGAGTGTTAATTGTTCCAAATAAATTTCCGGAGTGTTTGATCCACTTCTTTGAAGAATATCATGTGTATCTTTAAAGAGATTGCATTAAATCTGTACAATGCTTTGGGGAGTTGTATTCTATTTATTCTGATAGTTTATATCTTCATTATTATTGGTTTCAAGGGAATCATTGGGGGGGTGATGGGTTGGGTCATATCTAGCAGCTCTCTCTCAGAAATTACTGCTGGCAGGTTTAGGAGATAATATGAGATTCTGGGGTTGAATCCAGGTAGGAAACCTTAAAGGCAAATGCTCTACCCACTGTATTTTTGCTCTGCCCTCATCAAAGAAATTTTTTGTTTTTCTTTTATATTATTTTTTGATAAACATTTCTGTTTAGTAATGTTGTTTTTAGCTTCCATGTGTTGGAAGTTTTCTCCATCTTCTTTCTTTGGTTTATTTCTACTTGGATAGCACTATGGTCTGAGAAGACACTTTTTAAAAATTCTATATTTTAATGTACATGTTTGAGGTATGCCTTAAAATATGATCTATCCTGTATAATGCTCTATGTGTGCTAAAGATCAATGTGTATTCTCAGATTGGGGGACAAAGAGTCCTGTATATGTCCAGCAATCTGAATTCCATAGCTTCTCATATTGGACTCTCTGATTGATCTGTCTAGTGGTGAAAGTGGCATGTTTTAATCTTCCTATTATTGTGTTTCTGTCCATGTTTCTTTAGGTTTATTATCAGAAGCTTCATTGATATGTCTGGATCTTAATCTGATGCATAATGTTGATAATAATATTACTCGATGTATTGTTCCTTTTATCAATAGCCCCTCACTGTTGATACCCATTTTATATTGAATGTTAGTTGTCCTGATATAAATATGATTGTCACAGGTGTTTGTTTCCTTTCCTGGCTTATATGATTGTTTTCCATCCCTTTATCTTGAATCTGTATTTATCTTGTGAGTATAAGAGTGCTTCTTTAGGCAGAACATTGATGAATTTTCTTTCCTGATCTTTTCAGCAACTCTGTCCTTTTACATAGGGGATTTTAGTTCATTGATAAAATTGATAGAGGTTTTGTAATATAGTTCTATATTGTCATATATTTCATATGTGTGTGGAATTTAGTTGTTTTTGCAAGAATATTTTAGTTATAGGTGACCTTTCAATAATTCTTGCAGAATTGATTAAATGTCACAAATATTGCCAGTTCTTATTTGTCTGAAATGGTACTTTCCTCTCTATAATATCTAAATTTTAGCTTTGAAGAGTAGTGGATTCTAGACTGGAAGTTTTTTTTTTTAATTTAATACTTTGAATATATCACTCCACACTTTTATGGATTGTAAGGTATTTGGAATATCTGTTACAATTTGTTTGATTTCCCTTATCTTTGAAGGTTTTAAGCAGTCTGTCTTTGTATTTTTATTTTACATTTTGACTACTATGCTTCTTGGTACTATTTTGTTTGAGTGTATTTTGTTTGGTACTTGTTTGACTTTCTTCTTGAATCTGAACAGTAAACCCTCCAGCAATCACTAAATTTCTCTTTCTTTCACAATTTGTTCTTAACCTTTCCCCTTTCATCTCCTTCTGGTATTCCTTTTTTTTTTTTTTTAAGATTATTCATCTTGCTTTTACCTATCATATTTATTTTCTCTTTAATTTCTTTATTCTCATTTATCTTTTCACTACATTTTTGGTGATGGTTTGAGTATTTTGTCTTTAATATAATCAACATTGTCCTATGCAGTTGAATTCTGTTGTTTTGGTTGATTGTTGCATTTTCTCAATTCCTTCGATTCTATATATATGAAATCTCGATACCCTATACATTATTTGGATGTACTTTTCTTCCATGACTGCCTCATTTCCATGGCAGAGCATGGAGCATTGATTTAAATTCTTTATCAATTAGACAAGAGACTTCATATAAGCTTGTTAATTTGCTAGGACCACTGTCATTTTTTGCCAGATAATGTGAATTCCTGTGTTTCATCATTGTTTTTAAAGATTTTTGGGTACTGTGATTTGAGGTTTAGATTCCAATTGCCTGATATCTAAACTTTTTCATTTTATTTAAGTAAACTCTTACTTTCTATATTCTGTTTATCTAACAATACCAACACTTGAACATGCTAGTCCAGTGTTTATATAGTTGAATGTCGAGTGCTACTGCTTGCACAGTAGATATTTATGAAATAATGATTCAGATCAAAACCAGAAGCTCTTAGTTTTTTTTAATTTTTATTTTGATCAAATTAGCTTACATATCTTTCACAGTAGTATTTTAGATACATATTAAAATTGAATCAGGGGAATACCCATCACCAAATTTGTCCTCCCCCATTTTCATTCCCTTCCTGCAGCCCATATCTCCTACCAATACCCCCCCACCCCCCCGGGCTGCTAGAGTAGGTGGTCTCCTCTTTGTCTAGCTTACTATTAGTGATCATATATCTGTTTGGTCCTGGTACCCTCCCTTGTTTCTCCCTCTATTTGAGAGGTGGAGCTCGATAATTCGAGTTATGTGGTTTTGTTTGAAGGAAAGAAAAGCAATAGAATGGAGTAAAAAATAAGAAAAAAAAATAAATAAAATAAAATATATCAAATAAGCTGAAAATGGGCGATGTCCTTCTAAATCTAGAGGCTTTCAACCTCAGTTTGTGAGAGGACATGAAAAGGTAATTGAAACACCACATCAATACAGAAAGAAATATCAAATTAACTATCCAGTAAGCACTACAGCAATAAAGACAAGCACCACACAGTAGTCTCTGTTCTGAAATCAAACCATGCTGGAGTGCAAAAAGGAAGAGAAAGATAAAATAAAATAAAATAAAATAAAATAAAATAAAATAAAATAAAATAAAATAATAAAATACAATTGGAGACATCAATTTCAATATCTACACCAAAATAAAGACGTCAATAAAAATCAATCAATCAATAAATATATATGTGGGAAATGATTATTTTGTGCTTTTTTTTTCTTTTTCCTCTGCATAGGCACAGTAACTATTGGGGATATTATAGAGGGAATTCCCTTGGCCTAGGAGATACAGGGTTTCACCACCCCTGAAGTATACTGTCATGGGATTAACTATAGATTCCTTGCATGATCATTTACTCTCTCCTTGATGCTTTTGTGGTGTATGGAAGACTCCTGCTTCATCATGGATGGTAAAATCAGACCTCTGTATCCAGAGATCTTGGTGTTTGTACGGCTCAAGGAATGGAGCTTATGGTGATGTCTTTCTTTGTGGTTCGATCAGTTCTGCTTCTTCAGTGTCGTTTTAATCCATCTTCTGTAGTTGGTGGTCTTGGTCATTATCTTGCTCTTAGGATAGAGCCTGGGATAGAGTCTTTTGTTATGCTTCCGGAAGACCTATTCAGTTGCGATTGTCTCAGTCAGACCTCTGGAATTGGAGATCTAGTTTGTTGAACAGATCGTAGACCAAAAGCTAGGCTAGAGCTTTTTGTTGTTGTTGGTCCCAGGATGCGTACTGTCCAGTCCTGGTTGTAACAACCAGTCATCTGTACATAGGGATCTTGGCTTTTGCCCAGATCAAAGGGTGACATGTCTTCTGATTTTGTTTTATCATTGGCTGGTGAGGAAGGACAACTTGCTCTTAGATCAAGTTGTTCCCATTTCTTTGTTATCAGGTTATCAATTTAGAACTGGCGCATGTTGGTATCAGAGCAGCATTATGGATGCCCTGGAGGGGATTTGCTTCCTGGAGCTATTGTGGAGAACTCTGTCGTTTCTATGTCTGGGATCCAGGAGTCAAGGCTGGATGCTCAGTGCCTAATTCCCTGGGGTCTAAGTTGGTTCGACATGACATACGTTCAGGGTGGGAGATGCCCCTGTGTTGTAAAAACGTATGAGTTCTTATCTCTAGTAGATGAGAGCTTGTTTTTACACATAAAAATTCCCCTTTTTTAAATATGCCTTTGCAGGAAGAAGTGGTGCTACATTATATTGCTGGTGGATTTGGGAGTGGAGAGAGAGAAGAAAAAAGACACACGACAAACACTAAAAATATATATGCTCACACACATCTAAAGAAAAAAGTTTCTTTTTTAACAAAAAATATTTAAAAGAGACATCATTATAGGAATAAAGTGGGGCCGGGAGAGATAGCATGGAGGCAAGGCGTCTGTCCTTCCTGCAGAAGGACGGTGGCTCAAATCCCGGCATCCCACATGGTCCCCCATGCCGATCAGGGGCGACCTCTGAGAATAGAGCCAGGAGCACCCTTCGAGCACCGCCAGGTGTGACCCAAAAGAAGCAAAAACAAATCAAATCAAAAAACAAAAACTAAAACAAAACAAATTAAAAAAAACGAACAAAAAAAAAAAACAACAAAGAAAAAGAGAGAAAGTGATACAGAGATTACTTTACATTTGGGGAAAAGCAGGATAAGAGGTAGTATTATATAGGTCTATACTTATGATACTTATGATGAAAGTATAGGCTTCCACATTGTCTTTTGAGATTTCCTTGTGGGGTGTGGGCTCCAGGCAGGGAAGGTCTTGGGTAGAGTTCTTGCAGTGGGGGTCCTTTTGGAGCTAGGTCGGGTATCAAGTCACAGTCCACATTAGGTAGAGGTGATTTGGGGGGCCCAGAAACTCTTAGTTTTAATGTATTTGCAGGGGTGAAATTTTCTTGAGGACATGTTACTGCCTGCATGGTTTGGGGTTTGGGAGTTGAGGAGGCACCCTGGTGCACAGAACCCAAGGAGAAGTGGTCTGCAACAGCCAACTATACGTATATTTAGTTGTTAAAATATTTCTTTGTTTCATTCCATAATTACTTGAAACAATAAATGCTCTCCTCGCTTTAGTCCTTAATAACAAAGATTTGATTTTTTTACTTACTAGATTGTGTCTGTATAATTACTAATTCTAAGAAAACATTTTTGAAGGCAGAAGTTAACAATGAATAGTAACTAATGCACATTGTCATTTGGAGAGATTTTCTGAATATTCAAATTTAATGACTTGACTTAATTTCATTCTATGTTAATAACTACTTATCTATCAGAATTCTTTTTAAAATTATTTAAATGATATGGGGTATAGCAATATTTAACTTTAACCTTTAAACAGTATTTATAAAACAAGGCAGAGAGATTTCTAATCTATATAAAGTTGCAATGAATTGTTGCATGGAAACACTCAATCAAATAACTAAGTATAATAAATAGCATATACTGTTGTTAATAAGCATAAAATTACCATGTTAAGATGGTCATACATCTAATTTTTGATAAAGGAGCAAAAAATCCTAAATGGAACAAAGAAAGCCTCTTCAACAAGTGGTGTTGGCAAAACTGGGTAGCCACTTGCAAAAAATTGAACTTAGACCCCCAGCTAACATCATGTACGAAGGTAAAATCCAAATGGATTAAAGACCTCGATATCAGCCCCAAAACAATAAGATATATAGAACAATACGTAGGTAAAACACTCCAGGACATTGAGGCTAAAGGCATCTTCAAGGAAGAAACTGCACTCTCCAAGCAAGTGAAAGCAGAAATTAACAGATGGGAATATATTAAGCTGAGAAGCTTCTGCACCTCAAAGGAAATAGTGCCCAAGATACAAGAGCCACCCACTGAGTGGGAGAAACTATTCACCCAATACCCATCAGATAAGGGGCTAATCTCCAAAATATACAAGGCACTGACAGAACTTTACAAGAAAAAAACATCTAATCCCATCAAAAAATGGGGAGAAGAAATGAACAGACACTTTGACAAAGAAGAAATACAGATGGCCAAAAGACACATGAAAAAGTGCTCCACATCACTAATCATCAGGGAGATGCAAATCAAAACAACGATGAGATACCACTTCACACCACAGAGAATGGCACACATCACAAAGAATGAGAATAAACAGTGTTGGCGGGGATGTGGGGAGAAAGGAACTCTTATCCACTGCTGGTGGGAATGCCGTCTAGTTCAACCTTTATGGAAAGCAATATGGAGATTCCTCCAAAAACTGGAAATCGAGCTCCCATACGATCCAGCTATACCACTCCTAGGAATATACCCTAGGAACACAAAAATACAATACAAAAACCCCTTCCTTACACCTATATTCATTGCAGCACTATTTACCATAGCAAGACTCTGGAAACAACCAAGATGCCCTTCAACAGACGAATGGCTAAAGAAACTGTGGTACATATACACAATGGAATATTATGCAGCTGTCAGGAGAGATGAAGTCATGAAATTTTCCTATACATGGATGTACACGGAATCTATTATGCTGAGTGAAATAAGTCAGAGAGAGAGAGAAAAACGCAGAATGGTCTCACACATTTATGGGTTTTAAGAAAAATGAAAGACATTCTTGCAATAATAACTTTCAGACACAAAAGAGAAAAGAGCTGGAAGTTCCAGCTCACCTCAGGAAGCTCATCACAAAGAGTGATGAGTTTAGTTGGATAAATAACTACATTTTGAACTGTCCTAATAATGAGAATGTATGAGGGAAATTGAGAACCTGTTTAGAGTACAGGCGGGGGTCGGGTGGGGAGGAGGGAGACTTGGGACATTGGTGATGGGAATGTTGCACTGGTGATGGGTGGTGTAAAAAAAAAAAAGATGGTCATACATGTTCGAAAATATTTTTTATTTGATAAAAATACAACAGTTATTCAAAGCCCTTGACAACTTTTATCTATTTTAAACACTTTACATTTTTTTTTTCAAAGTGCTATTTTGGCCTTTCAGGTAAAATCTATCTAAATGTATTTTCTTTTAGAATTGACGATATCAGTAATTCTTTTAAATAAATTTGAAAGCGTGCAATGTCTGAGGTGGATATCGGTTGCCTCTGACAAATAGCTCTTGTGCTTACAGAGCAGTAAACAACAAAATGTCTGCCTTTTCATTCACACTCAAAAACCTTTCTGACAGATAACACCAAAACAGTATCCAAATAGGAAAAGATCTGGCATTAATAAGTTGAGAGAAGATGTCATTATTCACATTTGGTGTCTTTATGCAGCTTGCCTCTTCCTCTACAGAGCTCAGGAGCAGAAACTGCTCCTCTGGGATAACAGATTATGGGGATAGAGGGTGAGCAGGCATTGTTCTACGGATCTTCACATTGGCTTAGAGTAAACCTAGATTCATTTGTGTGGAAACAGTTACACTAGATATCCAACTGCAAGGCAGCCTACCTAATAGAGGTCAAATAATAGACAGATATTTTTTCAAAAGAAGAAAAACCTTTCCCAATTCTGTTTAGTTTTAGTTTTTATTTTTTTGGGCCACATGCAGTGATGCTCAGGGATTACTCCTGACACTGCGCTCAGAAATCACTCCTGTTTTCAGGGACCATATAGGACTCGGGAATCAAACTGCGGTCTGTCCTAGATTAGCTAATGTAAGGCAAATACCCTACTGCTTGCACCACCACTTTAGCTCCAATAAATACCTTTTCTAAGCCTGGAAACTATTCAGTGGCAAACATGAGAGCTAGATTAAAACCAAACAAATACATTTTTAAATGTTCAACTAAAATATTATGTTCGTTCATGACAAATTTTATATTTTACTAATTTTAGAAATAAATTTCCCATTAGGTCAGGGATTTTTTGCTGCTCTTGCTTTATACTCAGCTCAGCTGTGTGTGAAAATACATGTGAACAATATTAAAAGCCTAGACCCATAAATTTGCTTCTTCTGTTTTTAAGTTTCTTTCACTTTTAAATGAGGGTTTAAATATTGAATCTACATTAATGCTTCAGAACTATTTAAAAGTAAATAAAAGACTTAATCAAAGTCCTTCAGTAATGTCAAAACTTTTTTCTGTTTTTCTTTTTCTCTTAATGTCTCTACATTTTAGGGAGGCAAATTGAACTTTTTATCTTTTTGTTCCATAATGTAGTCCCAACTTGTGCTTTTGGTACTTTATTTATGAAATATTTTACTTTCCTTTTATCCTATTGTTCCCTCATAATATATACTCACGGTCTTCCAAACACTGAGCACTACTGAATGTGACTCAAAACAAATAAACAAAAACAAAACAAAACAACAAACAAAAAGAAGACGATAAGGAAGAGTTATCGCCACATATTAAGAGGATAATTAATGAGTTTGATCTTTCACATTCTATGTGGTCCCCTGTACACTGCTGTTAGTGATCTCTGAGTTTAGAGTCCAGAGTATGCCCTAGTACCACTGGGTGTAAACCAAAAATATCCTCCAATTTTTTAAAAATGTAAAATAAAAACTGGATAATGCAAAGCAAATAAACAATCACAATTTATTAAAAATTATGAGAAATTATAATGAATGAGAAATCAGAAATAAAATATCTCTGGAATTCTATTAGACCGGGATAAAGTTCATCAACAACAAAGCTTCCAGAGCCTCAAATGGCAAATGGTGAATCTGATATTGAGTCAACACAACTATCTTATAAGACATTATGGATACTCATTAAGAGGATGCATTCTTTTACTTATTCTAAGCAGCTACCATAAGCACTGTATTTTGCTTTCTTGGTATTTCTGTTGAATGATAACACTAAAATAATTTAACAACAACAATAGCAGAACTTAATTAAATTTTATACCAATAATTCAAATAAAGAATTTGCTTACCAAGAGGCTAGGGAATGCTCAAAGATACTTCCTTTGCATGAATGAAAACTCAACCATTTCTGGCCTTGTTCGGCCTCACAAGCCAACCCAGGATCAGATCTGATGTCCCCTGTACTATCTGGTTTCATCAGCACTGCATCTTCAGGCTTTATTGCAGTGCTTCTCAAATAGTGGGGCGTGCCCCCTAGGTTCCGTAAAGGGGGGCGCATTTGACTTCGGTAGACACTGTCATAACAAGTTAAGCCCGGTGCTTATGTCTCTGTATGTCTCTGGAGCTGAGAGTTGCTGTGTCCTGCTTCAACCCCGCTTTGAAAAGCTATGCATTGCAAAATGTGCTCATTGTAGCCATTAATCCAGACATCACCTCTGATTAAAAAAATCAGCTCAAATTATTTTATATATTTTTGTTTTGCAAGTTAAAGTCTTTTTTGGGGGGGGGTTTGGGCCACACCCGGTGACGCTCAGGGGTTACTCCTAGCTATGCGCTCAGAAGTCTTTCCTGGCTTGGGGGACCATATGGGACACCGGGGGATCAAACCAGGGTCTGTCCTAGGCTAGCACTGGCAAGGCAGACACCTTACCTCTAGCGTCACCACGCCGGCCCCAAGCTAAAGTCTTTTTTTAATAAAGATATATTTACAGTTGCATGGGGGAGACACAAAAAATGTTTTCTTCTTCCTAAAGAGGCATGACAGAAAATAATTGAGAAGCACTGCCTTACTGACTGTGTCCCTACTGGTTGAGTCCCTCAGGGAATGAGCACTCAGTCCCCTGAGCTCTATTTATTGGCCCCTTAAATATACTCAATGAGAAATAAATGACTCCAGTGAAACCAATATAAAAAGTAAAGCATAAGTACGTGATTACGGATAGTCAAGTTTGACTTCTCTTAATGGGAGGTATATCACAATTTTAAGCTCTTGACAATATTCTGTCTGATAATTCATAAAGAAGTGGCAAAAATGATAATGATAAAATTTAAACTACATGCTTTTATGTTAGTTTTGATAAATGGTGTTGAGGCTTGTGAGCCAGTGGGAAATGTCTCACTATGAGTCTGACACTGTGGGTTTCAGGTAGTAGAGAAAATACAAAACCCAATAGAACATAAAAACAAAAAAAGGAATTAGAAATGAGCATTTTGTATAGTCATGGAAGCTAGAGTTTAGGTATATAAAAGCATGCTGTTAGCAGTCAAACATTTAGAAAAAAACATTTGGAGAAACTAAGAAATGAAGAGAAAATATGGATATGTTTAATAAGTACACTCAAAATATGAATCTCCACTAGTTTCAGGGTCATTATGTCTGGTATTGTTTATCATGTATAAAATCAAGGAACAGCTGAAGAGGTGCTAACCATGATCCTCATGACTACTGAGAAAGAGAAATCATTAAACAGGACTCTGTGACATATTTTTAACTGGGCAAAACTAAGCGCTAGGAGCATTCATTACTCACTAGATTATGACCTTGCTCCTCTGAGGTGCTGCACAATTTGTTTAACAGTTTATTTGGGCAATAACAGTTTATTGGCAGAGCTAATATGCATGATTTTGAAGAAATCACACAGTTTAATTTTGCTGCATTAATATTTTAGTGTAATTTGACATTAATATTTTATTACAAATTTTTGAGAGGTAGGTTAGCATGGCAAAAAACTTTTGTCCAATAATGAAAGACCTGCTGGGTACTGATGAGATGAGCCATATGGTGAGATAAAGAGGCACTGGGAAGGGAAGAGGTTAGGAGTTTACATTCACAAAGGGCCTATTTGCATATGCAAACATCAGCATAAGTGCCTGTAAATTGAAGGAAGAGGCAAACTGAAATCATGAATATTACCTATAGAAAATAAGTTGAGATAATTTGAAGGTAGGTACAATAAGATACCAGAAGAGAAAGTTAAATACATGATTATTTCCATAATAATGTCTAAAAATAATAATAGAAAACTTTCTATTTTAGCAAACCTTTCAATATTCAGACCTTGTGGATTAATGCTTTTAATCACCTTTCTTTTTAGTGAGAATTATTACTACCATTTTGATTTTGTTGGGCCCAGTCTCAACTACTCCATCTCAGGTTCCAATTAGTCATAGGCCTAAAAAATTCCAAGTGGACAAAGGCAATCAGAAACTTCCTATATGAATAAACTAAACATAAAGGACATGAGGGACTTGAGGAACAGGAGGGGCAGTTGGGCTGAAATAGCATGTGTGTGTAATGCAAACTTATGTGAAAACTAACAATTAGATACTAATATCAAATTATAATTGCAAGATGTCATCTATCTCCTATATAAACCCCTAGGCAACACCAAGGCAATGCCCTGTGTTTTCTAAGCTCCTTCCAATCTGGAACTCTTGTTTTCCTCTTAAGAAACATTTTACTTGTTGCTATTTTTTGGTATGTTTTATAGTCCTCAGTCTTTGATTAAAAACACATATGCACACAAACATGGAATCACCAGTAAAATAGCCTGGTTTCAAATTGGTGTTGCTGTTTTCATTCTATGCCAAATTAAATGTTGTTGCTAAGTTCTAATTAATTGTTCTTCTTGCAATGTATAGAATAAACATCTATTTTCTCTTTTCTCTCTCTCCCAACTTCTTTCTCTGTATTTTTTCTTTTTCTCTTTTATCCATCTCTCCACTTCTTTCTTTTCTAAAATTGTTATACTTTATATTTTTCATCACTTCACCAACTTTTCAAATGGTTATAACATTACTCAAAGTCCTTGGCAGAAATAAATTAAATAAGGAGAAAGGCAGGCTATATCAAAGATAATAACTGATTTAAAGTTATTTAAATTGATTTAGATTTGAAAAATAAGTTTTGGTTTTAGCCTCTATCAATTATAAAGTGTATTTTCTTAACCCGGGGAATAATTTGTAAAGGAAGACAGTTATACTAGTAGCATTAAAGGTTTTTCCGCTTTCTATCCTGCCAATCAATCCAGAGATAAGATTTTAGATTGAGAAAGAATCTTAGGGGCCAGAGCAATAGCACAGTGGTAAGGTGTTTGCCTTGCATGTGGCTTACCTGGGATGGACCAGGTTCGATTTGCTGCCAGGTGTGGCCCAAAAACAAAACAAAAAATTAAGAATTTTATTAAATAAGTCTACATATTGGAGTATGGTAGATGCCCATTCTAGATAACTTCATTGCCAGATGCTCACAAGAAACAATTTAGGAAAAGAATAGGGAAATATATTTTTAAAAAGTGCATGTTACAGGCTAGTGAGCACAATGGTGGAAAAGAAATTCCCAGTGGGCAAAGTCCTCTGTGGTATACTCCATCATAACTGAAACCATAACACAGAAGCACAAAATATGATTGTGTTAGACATGATGAATATCATAATGGAAAAGGTAAGATAAAAATATATTCTCAACCGATCTCAGCAGAATTGCTCTTTCATTTTGGATTTAATTCTTAATTTATTTTGGATGGGTTTTAATACTATTTTTTTCTTACATTTTTCTGAGATTTAAAAATAATGACATGATCAACTAAAATAAGCTCTAAAAGTCTAAAATAATTTTAGGACTTAAATTATAAGAGAAGCATATTATTAAGTAGCAGTTGATATGTTTTTTTATGTTACTTTTTCAAATGACCATTATTTTAAATGAAAGAATAAAAAATTAATGCAACATAATATGTATACAGGAGAAAATATATTGAAAGTTTTCGTAAAGTAGTTTAAAGGCTAAATTAATATAATATTGTAAAAACATGCCAAGAAAACTTGGGTACCAAACTAATATGCCTAGTGAAATGACTCAGGTACAGAATTCAAAAGTTATAGTAATTAAAATCTATGCTTTTAGTTTAAGGTTATAATTTTGCTCCAGGTAAAGCTACTGACTTTCTGTTAAGCTTTTTTATATGCCATGTAAAGTTATATTTATTTAAAAGTATGTGGACATATATGTATATTTAGAAACATCTCACACAAAAATCACTCTGTACTCTATTTCAGTAGTCAATTGGATATAACAAAAAGGATAAACTCAAATGTCCAAATCATAAACTCTTTGATTTGGTATTTTGACTATTCCAATGCTACTTGAAAAATAATTATTCAAATAAAATGATCAGCAAGACAGAATGAGTGTGGTATTGACAGTATGTGAATAAATTGACTCTTTTTTCCACATACAGTGACATAATTTTATAAAAAATAATGAATTATTACTGAAGTGTATATCAAGAGAAAATCATGTAAACCAAGTGTTTCTTTTTTTTTTTTAGATTCAGAAGCAACTTTATTTTCTGCCACCATGCAATTTCACCTTGCATTTTGTCAAAATACTGTGTGTTGCCAAAAACCTGCCACCTCAAATAAAGCGGCTTATCCTAATGAATATCTGTGGCTCTAGACTTGTTTCTTTTGTCTTCTCTTCCTCAGAAGTCTTGTATTCTGTAATGTTAATTTTTTTGTTAAAGTCAAAGATTCTACAAATAATCTGAGATATAGTTGATTTAAATATATTTTTGTTGTATCTGTCTTTAGGAACATTAAGTGGAAATTCTTTTGTTCTTTTTTAAGATTCACTCTCAGTTGAATTTGGCCCAATATAGTCTGGCAGGATTGAGGATAGTTATAGTTGAGCCCATCAGAGTCATTCCCAATGCTGGGGATAAGGTCTCCCATCCATTGGAGTTAGAGATCCAGTTTAAGATCTTGCACAGGTTAGGCACAAGCTCTAGAATTTGAGAAATATCCCTTGAGTTTTAAAATTTTACTGAAAACTGTTATCTTCTTTATCAAAGTTGTCTATGCTAATATGGATATCATATTCTTATATAATCTTATTTATTATAGCTTTATCATATATTTTGGGGCCACTCCTACTGTTGCTCAGGACTTACTTCTAGCTTTGTGCTCAGGAACTATTTATGGCAGGACTTGGAAGAAATTCTGTGATTCTGTATTATCTCTCTAGCCTACTGTTATCGGCTTTATATTTTAGAATATTGAAGCATTTTTTACTCCAGAAAATATTTTTAAAGTCTATTTCTTGCTTTCTGATTCAGCAGTTTCTGATTTCAAACATAAAAACTAAAGTTGGAATTGTTTGAGTTATTGCTAGAGAACGGTATTAGGTAATTAGGTAGCACATGGACTGGTAAAGTCATGCAAGTACAGAAAAATATAGGAAGAGCAAAAAAGAAAGATCTATACCAAATAACTGGATGAAAAATTAAGGTCAAATTTAAGGTGAGAAGAGAATTCCACTCAGTTTTATGTCCTTCTGTAAGATCTCTCATTATTTTATTTATTTGTTTATTTGTTTTGGGTCACAACCTGAGATGCTTAGAGGTCCTGGTTCTGCACTCAAAAATAACCCCTGGCAGGCTCAAAGGACCAAATGGGATACCAGGAATCAAGTCTGGGTTGGACTTGCATAGCAAGGCAAAGGCCCTACCCACTGTGTTATCTATGTGGCCCCAATTCATTTTTTCCCATATTCCCTAGATCTATCAATTTTGCTTAAACCATGAAGCATGTCATTCTTAGGTGACATCCAAGCAAACTATATCTCATTATACAATTACTATAAAACTTAAATGTAGCAACACCACAATGATTTACAATCCATGGAAGTGGTAAAATATAATTAGTACATCAGGTTCCAAGTACTTCCCACCAATAGGGTGGAGACAAGGGGGGACTGAAGGGTGGGAGAAAATGATGAAATAGGAAAAGTAGAAATCTGAAACCATAAAGAGATGAAACAAAGAGAACTTCAGTGCCCCCCCCCTCAATTCCTATTTCCTGGGCTTGGTAGAGGTCTTAGGTATTTTCTCTTCTCGTCAAATAAACTTTATCTTAGATGGGTACTGTTCACTTTTGCTTGTTTTCTCTATCTTTAAAATACATTTTTTGCTGTAAATATATTTCAAGAAATTTTTTCTCAGAGAAACACAAGAATAAGGGACCAGAGAGCTGTGCCTGTTGGTCCCTGGCACCCTCCTGATTCTCTGAGGAATTTTTACTAACTGCAAGATTATAAATTATAATAAGGAACTCCTTTCATGCCCAATAAGTACAGTAACAAAAAAGGGTATGACTGAGTCTGCAAAAGCATTATAAAATCTTTCTCATGCTCTGAAGAGTTATATCTCACTGAACAGAGAATATGATCACAGTAACTCTACTGCATAACTGTTATTTCATGAGAGGGACAGAATCCTGTTTTCCCCAAGTATCCATAACTAATCTCCATATACATTTCATACAGAGGCCATGAAATTAAAAAACAAACAAACCTGGATGTTGAGAGCTGGTGGTGAAAGTGTATCAAATGTCCGGAAATAGTCTTTATTATAAAAGTTTGTCAAATTATCACAGAGTATAAGTTTCAGGTTATGTAAACTGAGAGTTTTAGCTTTATAGGCATTTAAAATTTATTCAGAAAGCCAGCAACTAATCTAAGAAGCGAAGAAAAATATCTTCTTCCAATAGAAATCTCCTTGTCCCTCTATTATGAAAATATAAATGCTTACATTCAGAAGAAAGTTTATTGATGGGATAATTACCTATTTTAGATATGTAAAGTTGACCATCATCCAAATGAACCATGTAAGAGCATACAGACAAGAACAATTTGTCGTGTTATATTATAGAGAAAATATCTAGGCTTATCTTTTAATTTTTAAAAACTATGACTAAATGGTGCTTACTATGTTAAGATATATTTTCTTATTTTCTTTTTTTTTCTATCTGGCATGAAGCTGATAACATAAAGCATAAATATTAGTTAGAAGTTAATCCAATACAAAATTATTCAAACTATGATTTCTGCCATTTCTTTTTTCTTTTTCTTTTTTCTTTTCTTTTTTCTTTTTTTTTTTTTTTTTTTGATTTTGGGCCACATTTGTCTTTTTCTCAGAAAACGCTGCTGGAAGGCACTGGGGGGACCATATGGGATGCCAGGATTTGACCACCATTGGTCCTGGGTCATCTGCTTGCAAGGCAAATGCCCTACCTTTGTGCTATCTCTCTGACCTAATTTCTGCCATTTCTATTTCTTTTTTGTGGTGATCTTTAAGATTATATATTGAAGTTGCATTAGTTGCCAAGACTTTGAAAACCAGAGTTATCAACATAATTGATAACTTGATGTTTAGGAGTTCCTAGAGAAACCATGGTATCAGAATAAACTTTATATTTATATGGACAAAATAAATCACCCTGTATAAGAACATAAAATGATTTGTCTTCTACATATTTATAAGTTTACTGAGCCAGAGAGCTAGTACAATGGGTAGGACTTTTGCCTTGATGTGTTGGGTCTAGTTTAGATCCCTAGAGTTAGTCCTGAGTACCAATGTATGCTCTGGCCTCTGTGCACTCAAGCATCATTCCTAAAATGTCTCAGGGAACCATATAAAATGCTGGAGATTTTAATCCTTTGGGCACTTTCAAGACAAAAGTCTTACTCATTGTACTATCTATCCGGTTCAAATTTTTTTCCTTTTAAATATAAAGAAATTAATCTGAAAATTCGAGACAACAAATTCACAGCACCCAAACACTCACAGCATTTATCCAGGCACATCACACACACATTGCTTTAAATCTAAAACAGAATACTTTGGAGGGGGTAATAAAACTATATCATGTTTAAAACTACCCAATAATAATAAGTCCTTTGTTTAAGTAAGTCAGAATTAATGAGGTGTTTGATTTTAATTATAGAAAGCAAAGAAATTAATAAAAATTCAGGCTGCAAAAAGAAAATTTTATCTTTTTTTAATTAATTAATTTTGTGTTTTTTTTTTTTTTTGATGCTGAGGGTTTACTCCTGGTTATGCGCTCAGAAATCGCTCCTGGCTTAGGACACAGGGGAATCAAACCACACTCCATCCTAGGTCAGCCACATGCAAGGCAAATGCCCTACTGCTGCACCACCGCTCTGGCCCGAAAAAAAAATTATACTAGGTTCTGTTCCTAACTAAAATCTCTCCCAAAATATCACTTTAGAACAAGCCTCAAAGAAATCAAACAGATTTCAAATGTTTGCTGTCTTATAGAACAATGCCTGGTACTCTTTCAGTGAATAACAAAAATGTGATACTAATGCAAAATATAATATCTGCACCTAACCAAGTAAAACTAGTTATTAAAGAAGAAAATAAATTTGGTTCATAATGAGAAAAAAATATAAAAATTGTTTAGAAATAGCAGATAAAACAATTTATAGATAAGAAATTTAAATATTGCAGCTGGAGAGAGTACATCAAAGGGGTTTGCCTTGCATAAGCCTAAAGTGATTCAATCCCTGGTACCCAAGATGGTCCCCCAAGACTGCCAAGAGTGAGGAGAAGGCCCTGAGCGCACTGGGTGTAACCCAAAACTAAAACAAAACCAATATTAAAATGCTGACATAAAGATATCAACAAGCAGAGTTTTTGTTTATTATTATTTTGAAATTGCAAGTTTTATTGTAACACCATATTTACCAAGTTGTTCATAATAATGTTTCAGGAGTTAAATATTCAAACACCAATCCTACCACCAGTGTAAACTTACCTTCTTCAGTGTACTCAGTTTCCCACCCATTATCCTAGCCTGCCTGTTAAGGACCTCTCCTTTCACTGTGTTCAGGGTCCATTTGAGGTGGTACCATGAAATTCTGTGAATAAAACCCAGGGCTCCTTTATGCAAAACCAATGGAAAGGTCATTGAACTACCTCTGTGACCGTCAATATGTAATGAAGATTTTTAAGAGTATAAAATATACTTTAAAAATTGGAGACCAGTAAAAGTAACTAATTTAGGATATTTGGATACTTTAAGATAAATATTTAAGAAAAAATTACTATATGCAGAAGTGTAAAAAAGTTAGATATTCCAAAAGAAAATAAATGTGTAATAAAAGATAGTAATACTATCAGAAAAACGTTTGCTATAATCCTCCCAAAATAACCAGATGCAGTGATCAATAAAGTGAGTGGATACATATAAAAATATGTTAGAAGCCAGAATGATAGTACAAAAAAACAGGGCACTTGTCTTGCATGAGGCCAATCCAGGTTTCATCTTTTGCATCCCCTGTGATCTACAAGAAGTAATTCCTTATTACACAGGCCAGGAGTAAGCACTGAGCACAGCCAGGTGATGCCCAACTTTCCTTTCTTCCTACTCCCCAAAACAGTTGAAATGCTTTACTATATATAGAAAAACTAAAATGTATTGTTCAGATCAAAAATAAAAAGAAATAATAACTGTTGAACATGGAAACAGGAGTAGCAGGAGGAAATATGCAACTGTAAGGTTTTTATGTGTGAAGGAGTAAAAGGCAAGTTGAATACAAGTTTTACTAATCAATTCAATACAGATGTTCCAAACAGTAAAACACACTTATAACAAGTCAATAAGGAAGATAAAATAGAACTCTAAAATAACTTAAAAAAAAAAGCATAAAGAAAACTGTAGAAAATGTTGGTCTAAAGCTCAATTATACCTTTTAAATCTACCTAAGTACATGAAGTTAGCTTTAAGGAAAAACACTTGGTTATGCTGAAATTAAATATCTAAAATAATAATCTTCAAAGAATCATGATAAAAACCCTGGAGTTAACAAATTAATAGCAAAGCCTGCAGAACAATAGTTATCATCAGAGATAAAGAGAATTCTTTTGTGATAGCAAAAATCTAATTGAACTGAAAGAAGAAAAAGATAACTCCACAGTAGAGTTGAAGATTCCAATTATTGGTATTTATAATAGATGCCATCTAATAGCAGAATACATATTTTTCTTATTTCATATGGATATTTGCTAAGTTCTCCCTTATGGTATATGCTAATTAATTTTAATTCATTCCAAAAATTTGGAATTATTCAAATTATGGCAACAACATAATTAAATTTAAATGAAATTTAAAGAAATGATTAAAAAATTCAAGTAATTGTAAGTTTAAAAAGTATGCCTATAGAATTATAGTTCAAATAAAAAATCGCCTATTAGAACTGGATGAAAATCAAAACATAGTTTATCAAAATTTGTTTTAAGTTACAGATACAATGCACACTTGTTTAATGATAGTTTAATGTTAGTAAAAGACAATCCAAAAATAAACTGATATATATGTATATATATATACATATATATATATATTTGCTTATCTTTGTAAAAAGACTATGTGTCAATATGGGCCTAAATAATAATTAGTTTTTGACATTTATTTTAGGGGTCCACATCCGGCAGTGGTCAGGGCTCACTTCTGGCTCTACACTCTGAAATCACTACTGGAAGGGTCAGGGGACCAAACAGGATGTAGGGGATCAAACCTGGATCAACCACATACAACACAAATGTCCTATTTGCTGTACTGCTTCTTGCCCTGTTCCCACATTTATGACATCTTCATAGTCAAATATATATGAAGGTCATAAGGTAAATTAATAACCCCTTGGTAATTTCTACATTCAAGTGAATTTTGTATTTTATACTATTATTACTGATTGCTTAAAAATATATTTAAAAAGCTCTTTTTAAAAGACTAGCCTAAAAACTGAATAAAAGTAGAATCAAGGCAATCACTTAAACCTCTTGCAATGCTCCTAGGAGGCCAGGCGGGCAGAGCTTTGCACTCTGGATGCTTGAGGAGGACATCCAGGATACAGCACTCACAAACTGAGAAATTGGATCTTTTCAGAGGTCATATTGAACACAAAATCAGAACTTGAATTTCTAAGCACAGTTACTGGCATCAATGTAAGTAAATTCCCTGAGAATATAGTAGGAGCTAACAAGCCCCAAGACAACAGAAGAGGGTAGAAATAAACTTCTATGGAAATATACTGCCACATGATCACTCTTGAACTTTAATTTCAGATTCTGGAAATTCAAAATAAAGAAAATTTATCTTGTTATTGCTTATTTCAACATAATAATGAAACACATTGAATATCTATAATTAAGTTAATTTGTGTATAGTGCCGATAAAAGCAAAAGTCTATTTTTTTTAAACTTACACTTTTTTTTTTTTTTTTTTGGTTTTTGGGCCACACCTGGTAACGCTCAGGGGTTACTCCTGGCTATGTGCTCAGAAGTTGCTCCTGGCTTGGGGGACCATATGGGACACCGGGGGATCAAACCGCGGTCCGCCCAAGGCTAGCGCAGGCAAGGCAGGCACCTTACCTTTAGCGCCACCGCCCGGCCCCAACTTACACTTTTTTTGTGAAGTGCTGTAAATATTATAAGTGCATTTGAAATATTTCCTGGAAAGGTACCCAAAAACCTGCATCTCTCATGGGGAGTGGGTGCTTCTCCAGAAGCCAACTGGCCTTGAATTTCTTGTTGTCTGAAAGACAAAAATAAAAGAAGGGGGGAAATCCTGGCCAAAATAGGATCTTCTCACCAAAATTTGAAAGCATGCACAGCAGAGGATGAGAAGAAATAAGAGAAAAAAACACCTCTCATTTACCTGATCTGCTAGGTGCCCTGGACTTCAAGATGATGCAGATCAAAGAACTGATCTTCTGATCACAATGCTTGGCCCCACCCACTCCAGAACATGTACATTTATAAATATGACAAGTATTGTTTCCAACCTGTTGTGACTTTAAAGTGTGAAGTCTTTGCAATTATGAAATATTATATATATATACCTATTGTGACATGTAAAATAAATAAAACACTTCAATAACAAAATAAAGTAACTTTTTTCTTTGTTTGTTTATTTGTTTTTGGTATTAAGACCATACCCAGTGACACTCAGGGGTTATTCATGGCTATGTGCTGAGAAATTGCTCCTGGCTTGAGGGACCATATGGGATTTTGGGGGATCAAACCATGGTCCATCTTAGGTCAGCTTGTGCAAGGCAAATGCTCTACCACTTGCACCACTGCTCCGGCCCCAAAATAAAGTAACTATTTGTTTTAATTTTTATTTGGACCATATTGGCTTACATATCTTTCACAGTAGTATTTTAGGTACATATTAACATTGAATCAGGGGAATACCCATCACCAAATTTGTTCTCCCCCCATCCCCATTTCCTTTCTGCAACCCATATCCCCCACCATCACCCCCGGGCTGCTAGATGGTCCCTTCTTTGTCTAGCTAACTATTAGTGATCATATATCTGTTTGATCCTGGTACCCTCCCTTGTTTCCCCCTCTATTTGAGAGGCGGAGCTAGATAGTTCGAGTTATGTGGTTTTGTTTGAAGGAAAGAAAAGCAATAGAATGGGGTAAAAAAAAAATCAAATAAGCTGAAAATGGGCAGAGTTCGTCTAGAGGCTTTCAACCTCAGTTTGAGAGAGGACATAAAAAAGGTAATTGAAACACCACAACAATTCAGAAAGAAATATTAAATTAAATATCCAGTGAGCACTGCAGCAATAAAGACAAGCCCCACACAATAGTCTCAGTCCTGAAATCAAGAAGTGCAAAAAGAAAAAGATAAAATAAAATATAATAATATAAGATAAAATTGGAGACATCAACTTCAATATCTACACCAAAATAAAGAAGTCAAAAAGGACCAAACTGTGAAAGTTGCAATAGGTATGACTGTCAACATAACTGTCAGCCAATGTGACTATTTGTTCTTGGTATGTTGTTTCTTTGGAATCATAAGATGATTCCTGTCATCAGATTCAGTTTTGATATTGGGTCATCTGGCAAGACAGTGGTGCTGACAACTATAAGGAATGAATCTGGAAAGAGTGGATGTTATACTGTGCTCAAGATCTAATTGAGGTTTTACGCATACTAGACATGGTCTCTTGTTGGGGACTGACTTGTTTGAGGCCATTTTGCTGTTCTTTCTGCCATATTCCAGCTTTTCACCTAAAAGCTATTTTGCAGTCTTGCTGTAAGTTTTTGAGCTATGGAGAAAGGAATGTGCAACTGTAGATATAATTAGCTCTAGCCCGGAGGAGAGCAAAAGCTGCCTGGTACCGTTATCAGAAACTAGGCCTCACTCCTTAAGACCACATTTCGGAGTGAACTAGGCTATTATCAATAAATGTATGCTACATTGTCTGTTCAAGATCACTGAGGCAAGCACATCTTGCACCAGCTCCTGATGGTCAAGCAATTAGGAATGCAGCTAGAAGGACACTAGAAATTTCCATGGAAACAGCACGTTCATCATAGCTTGAAGGTCATCCACCCCCCCTAGCCCACTGCCCACTTCCTTATTTAGAGAATGCCTAACTTTCTTTGTTCCTTGAAACCTGAAATATATCCTTGCCTTGTATGGGCCTTCGCGTCCAAAGTATGACTGACATCACCTTTGTACTGCCCCCTTCTCCTTCACTATATAAGAAGGAACTGTAGCCAATAAAGGTACCCTTGAACAGTGAGACGCTGCCTTGGGTCTTTATTATTAACCTCTTTCAGATTTTTTACAGGTGTGGTTGCTCTTCTACTCAGCAAAATAGGAATGCGGTGTCCTGAAGCCCCCCCAGGGGGAACCCGGCCAGCAGGAATTAGCTGGAAAGGCTTCTCAGACAACCGCACTCCTATTTTGCTGAGTAGAAGAGCAACCACACCTGTAAAAAATCTGAAAGAGGTTAATAATAAAGACCCAAGGCAGCGTCTCACTGTTCAAGGGTACCTTTATTGGCTACAGTTCCTTCTTATATAGTGAAGGAGAAGGGGGCAGTACAAAGGTGATGTCAGTCATACTTTGGACGCGAAGGCCCATACAAGGCAAGGATATATTTCAGGTTTCAAGGAACAAAGAAAGTTAGGCATTCTCTAAATAAGGAAGTGGGCAGTGGGCTAGGGGGGGTGGATGACCTTCAAGCTATGATGAACGTGCTGTTTCCATGGAAATTTCTAGTGTCCTTCTAGCTGCATTCCTAATTGCTTGACCATCAGGAGCTGGTGCAAGATGTGCTTGCCTCAGTGATCTTGAACAGACAATGTAGCATACATTTATTGATAATAGCCTAGTTCACTCCGAAATGTGGTCTTAAGGAGTGAGGCCTAGTTTCTGATAACGGTACCAGGCAGCTTTTGCTCTCCTCCGGGCTAGAGCTAATTATATCTACAGTTGCACATTCCTTTCTCCATAGCTCAAAAACTTACAGCAAGACTGCAAAATAGCTTTTAGGTGAAAAGCTGGAATATGGCAGAAAGAACAGCAAAATGGCCTCAAACAAGTCAGTCCCCAACAGTCTCTCATTTGAGCTACGCCCTTCACGTTCCTCAACAATCGTTTTTAATAATGGGAAAAGATGAGACTTTTCCATTCAGCTCACATAACTAGAATATATTATGTTTGACTTTATCCAGAAAAATAACATAATGTGATTGGAACTATGACATTTATGATAGTTCTTTTTAAAGTAGTTATCTATTCTTATAAAAAAAATTCCTCTGCATTTTAGAATTCTTAAGTGAAATGATTTCTTTAGGATTAGACAACAAAAAATTCCTATCAGTATAAAGTCAAGTTAAGAGACCATTCTCATAAACAGATTTCTATGCTGCTCACAGTCAATTAATTCAGTGTTCACTAGTGGTACAGTGTGGGTGTGATTAACTATTTTTAATGTTTCATACAGATGGCTTTATATCAACAGCTAGTGAGATTCATGATTATTTATGTTTGAGTGGCAGCTTCTCAGTTCCTTTTAATTCTATTCTCATGTTCTTTTTATAGAGAGGTGTCAATTCATAAAATGCACTGATGAATAAAATCTATGTTATAAATGTCATTTGAATATCCACTAAGGATACTGAGGGTAAGAAAAACATCAGCTAAAAACAAAAGTCATAAAAAAGAGAAAGAGAAGATTACGATGAAATAAATAAGGATGAAATAAATAAGGATACATTTCTTTTAATCAAAGTAGAATATTTTACTATAAGACACAGGTTAAAGCCACTAAATAATACTGGACAGCCTCAATACCAGGGAAATTTCATCTAATGACAGACTTTGTAAGCATATGCATATTCTTTGTTTTTTTTTGTTTGTTTGTTTGTTTGGGCCACACCCGGCGGTGCTCCGAGATTACTCCTGGCTGTCTGCTCAGAAATAGCTCCTGGCAGGCACGGGGGACCATATGGGACACCGGGATTCGAACCAACCACCTTTGGTCCTGGATCGGCTGCTTGCAAGGCAAACACCGCTATGCTATGCTATCTCTCCTGGCCCATATGCATATCCTTTGTAATAGGAGTGGAATGTGGCAGGCAGGCATTGAGGGATTGAAAAGATATGTGCCCTTTTCTTAGAATAAATTTACTGGTTTAGATAGGATTCTATTGAAAACACCAGGAGCTGGAGTGATAGTGCAGCAGTAGGGCATTTGCCTTACACGCTGTTGACCCAGGACAGACCTCAGTTTGATCCCCATATGCCTGTCCCCACCCCCAAGTCAGGAGCAATTTCTGAGCACAGAGCCAGGAGTAACCCCTGAGTGTCACTGGATGTGACCAAAAAAAAAATAAATAAATAAAAACAAGAAAAAGAAAAAGAAAGAAAGAAAAATACCAGCCATACTCATAAGAAGCACCTTCCCAAAATAAAAATTTAGTTCAACTATAGTGAACTTCTGAGCAGCATTTAATTTTATGAATTCTTTTTTAAAAAAAAATCACTTCATTTTGCTTAAAATTAATAGAAAATTTTTATGACTTCTGGAATAAGCTGAAGGTCAACCTCCAACACCAAATATGGTGTACTGGATAAATTGACAAACTCTCATGGCATCCGACACAATGGGACCATTAGAAGAACAAGGGATAGGTAAAAGACTTAATAAAAGTGTTTTCTAATAAGTTATTTGTTGAAAATAACTAACAGTTTTCATTGTAAGAGGTACACCAAAATACATATTTTCCCTATTTTCTTTACAAATTCAACTTAAACAAAGCATATATGGGGCAAAAATGTCAAATTGGCTAGAGAGAATCAGAACCTGGGGAATAAGCTAGTGAGTTTTTTAAGTTTTTTATTTATTTATTTTTATAGTAATCTTAAGACTAAAAGAGTTTGCAACCAGAATATATCTGCATGTTCATGCTAAAATCCAAACAAATAAAGTAGCCTGTTTTCTTTATGCAAAAGAACTATACAGATTCTTTATAGTAAAATAGAATATGTTGGTGTCTTTTTGTTTTGTTTTGTTTCGTTTGTTTGTTTTTGAGCCACACCCTGTGAAGCTCGGAATTACTCCTGGCTATGCGTTCAGAAATCGCTCCTGTCTTGGGGGACCATATGGGTTGCCGGGGGAATCGAACCTTGGTTCGTCCTAAGTCAGCGACGTGCAAGGCAAATGCCCTACTGCTACACCACTGCTCCGGTCCCAAGATGTCTTATTGTTTTATTCTTGCTGAATGTTATTGAATCAATTGTTATCCCACTGCCATTTAGGCTAGTAAAAGCCAACTGACCTCAATAGATTTGTACCTTCTGGAGATTGTAAGGGGACTTTACCCATGCTCCATTCTTGGAGAAATGTTAAAAGAGAACACCTTCACTTTTGTTGGAAGGGATTTGGGAATGAAGTAATCCTGCAGTGATGGAATTGCCTGTGCCACTGGGTGTGCCAAGTACTTCCAGGACCATACCCAGTGATGGTCTGAGACTCCAGGACTGGATCAGATGACACAAGACTCCCAGCATGACACCACTCAGCTGTCATGAAGCATCCCTAAATTTTCCTGATGGAATGAGGTTTAAAAAAGAGTAAAAATAAGACTACTTAGAGCTCTTGAAATGTAGAAGGATTTTTACCACCATGCAACCAAAAACTAATGTCATTGCCACATCACCCTCCATATTTTATTTCAGAAGTAGGGATACATGGGACTCTACACGAACGAAGTATGTAGTGTTAGGAGGTATTAATGAAAGACTCCTTGCAGTTTGAGTGGTTCCCAGGTAATTTATCTCGAAAAGGGATCCCCCAGCTTCAAAGCAATACTTAGGGGCTTCATGAAATTCCCCGGTGAGAGTTGGTCAGCCTGGCTGGACAGTTCTTTGTTTTATCCTAGTGATGAACCATTATGGGGTTTTAGTGCTGCTGGGCATTTCAAGCTGAACCCAATCTATGTTTGGCAATGTTCAAAAGGTAATGTGTCAGGTACTGGACTTGGGACCTCACAGTAGCACATATGTGTTCCATCCCTGTGAGCAGACTCCGGATCTTATTATTTCTTATAACAGCATAGAAATGTGTCATTATCTCATAAGAAAGCATTTACTAAAAAGATATAACTTCCCACACAATAAATAAAGAATAGTATCTAATTGTAAAATAATAGCTATATAAGCAAAATATGATTTAATAGAACTTTAACTAAACTTAATAAGTAAGCTTTAGGATTGGCATTTCAGAAGAGCAGGGATAAAAGTGAGTTAAAGAACTAGTAGGACTCTGAAAAGCAAGCTTATGAATAAGGCAAGTATCATTTAGGAAATTGAGATCTGATAGAAGAGAGGAAGAGTAAGGATTTTATGAGTTTACTGTCTGGAGAAACAGTATATTGCGGAAGTAAGAATAACAAAGACATATAGAAAGCAGCTTCACAGAATTAGAAATGACAAAAATTGGACATTTTAGAAATTAAGAAGAATGAGTGTGTTCAGTGTAGAGATGAGTATGAGAACTATGATTTGTGAATGCCTTAAAGATTAGGAAAACTCTTACTCAATATTATGACTCTAAACTGTTCTCTAATATCTAGTGCATAACAAATGCTTCATTAAATATTGTTAGTGATTTTACTAAAGCAATGTCAGTAAAATGATGGGGCCTATAGAGAGAGTTTAGTGGAATAAAGACTCAAATGGAAGTGAGAAAATAAATAATGCTCTTAAAAATCTTGGTTCTAAAGGTCATGCAGAAAAATAATTGTTGGGCCAAAGACACATTTTATTTTATGAACTCTTTAGTCACTTTAATATGTAATAAGTATGCATATACATATTTACTAGGAAAAAGAAGGAACAAAGATGGGTGAAATTAAAAATAACAAAAAGGGTAATGTAGAAATGAAAATGAACCTTTAGAAAATAATATGAATGCATATATTTGCAGGCTGACAGATCAAATTATCTATATTTTTAAATTAAGTGAAAGATAAACTATACTTGGAATGAGGGTGAAAGGAAGAAAGAGTATAGGAAGAAAACTTCAGGTTTTAAATACATGGAAAATGGGAATGAAAACAATTGTTATAGCTACAGATGTAAAATCATTTATTACAGTCATTTGTCACAGGAGATACACTTTGATTTATTTAAGCATGCTTTTTCCCTTTGATAATAATTTCCAGTCCTAAAGTATGGCTGTCTTTTCTGACTGCATCTTCTGTATGTGATAATCAAAGATTAAGTGACTACATATACATTAAATAATACTTCTCTAAATAACATGGTATGTTATTGTATATAAATACCCCCCCTTTCCAGCATTTTTAGACTCTCTGCTTTGTTCAAGGACAGGATAAAAAGAGGGGAGTAGAAATGAATTTGCTCATTTACCTTTGTATGTGCATTCTATTGAACACACAATATCTTAAAAGATAAATCATAGGAAAGCACGACTTATTTTTAGACAAATCCTTTTGTAAATTTCACTCACGATGTGAAAGAATATTTTAAAACCTAATTGAACTAAGTCATCTCATTACCTGACTATACTGACCAATGAGCGTTGCCATGGTGATAAGGCAATCAAGTTAGCATGTCCCACTGTGAGAATTTTCTATTCTGAGTGCTTTATCAAGTTCCATCTTGCTCATCTCCAAACACTTTCTAATCACAAGGGAAACAGAAATAGATACCACAAAAGGAAAAGAAAAGGAAAAGAGAGTTGTTTTCTTTTATAAAACAATACTTTGCCAGTATCTGTGGTTATGTAATTTGCTAAAGAAGCATTTAGTAAATATCATTGTCAGCTTCTCAATAACAAATTGAATCTGACAAAATGTATATTTTGTTTTTACTATTGTATAGCTCTTTACATTTATTAATATAAAAGCAAAGTTTAAACAATAAAATGCACTGTAAACTCTATTGTTATACTCTAAAATAATTATTATCTATGCTATGACAATAATTGTGTTTCCACTAACTTCATATGTTGAAGTCATAGGTCCAAGATAACATTTTAGAGTTGAGAACTCTGGGAGAGAATTAGGTTTACTTGGGGACACAAGGGTGAGTCTCCTTTGATAAGATTATTGCTCTTAAAACAAGGAAACATATTTGAGGACACAAGGAAAGTTGGCTACATGTAAACCAGAGACAATAGTCTCAATTGTCTACTAAAACAACTGCATCTTGGTCTTGACTCACCTTTAAAGCTCAGAGAAATGTATTAAAATTGTATGGACTATCAAATCTACATTTTGCTACAGTGGATATATATATATAGTGGGTTATAGGGGTAATGTAGAAATGGAAATGAATTTTAGAAAGTAGTATGAATGCATAATATTTCTGTTAGTGAGGGTTCTGAAGCTCAAATACACCTTCTATCTCAAAAATAAATTATGTGCGAAGGAAATAAATCAAAAAAGTGGGAGATCTCTTACATTTAAGAGATCCCAATTCCAGAATATCACCACAGCACTACTGGTATAGTCCTAATTATATTGTTGGTGTAAAGGAATGAATGGTATTGCTATATATCCAAACAGAATCAACAACATTAAAATAGGATATCTAAATTTCAATAACTGAACTTAAAAATGTGCCTGAAATGATGGCAGGATAAAGATGAAGAGCAGTATTGTTGGGTAAACCTAGAGGAAATAGTGAAGGGACATTAATGTTGATGATGGGATTGATGCTAAATTATTGTATGCCTAGTATTAATATTAATAACCAACTCATGGTGCTTTAGTAACATAAAATATAATTTTAAAAATATGCAAAAATTAAATAGCAGATGCTATTATTTATATATATATATATATATATATATATATATATATATATATATACTCATGTATAGATATAAAGGAAAAAAGAAAGGGATCAAGCAATCCCCAATGAAAACAAATCCCCAAACTTGAGCAGAAATATTAGTACAGGGACAAGGTACTTGTCTTGCACATAGTTAGATCCGGTTTGATCCCCAATATATGAAACTGCAATATATGATCACTGCCAAGAGTGATCCTTGAAAGCCAGGAGTAAGTTCTGAGGACAATTGGGCATAGTCCAAAAACATTCCCCAACTCAAAAAATCCTGAGATATAATCAATAGAACTGGGAACTTAGATAAAGTGAGAATGAGGCATGAGAGAGAAGGAATTATAGGATTATGGTAAAGGAATTTTGAAACACTGTGGAAGAATTAGTATAGAAGTTTTGCGATTGTAAAATTACAAATTCATACTAAAGTATACTATAATAACTCAATAATAAACAAATAGGAATTCTAACTAACTAGGGGATTCTTTGTTCTGATGTGTTTATTCTTTTATTTTTACTTAGGAATTAATTTCTTTTTTGTATTTAATGGTTTCTTAATATGAAAACATTATGAGTTTTTGGAAGAGTTAATTTTTTTTAACTATTTTTACTTTCAACTTATACTTCTTACAGAAAATTTGAGTTTAGAAAGTTGAGTACACACTCAAAGATTTAATCTCATTCTTTTCTCAAATTAGATGTAAACTGACTCCTGAGAGATTATGGTTACACCAGCCCACAAAGTCGAAAGTTGACCATCTCAGGAGGAGAGGATGGGCCAACATTTCGCCCTTCCAAAGCCACATCTGCTGCTGCCATCAACCCAGCATCACCATCTCTCACCTGGCTCTGGCTCATCGTTGACCCGCTACATTCCCTTTGGGTACAAATCTGACCAAATTTCAGGTATGCTGTTTTGAGGGCTGATATCACTATGGCTTTTTGGAGCTAGAGTGGGTACCCTTCCCTACCTTCTTATTCCAGGAAGTTGAGTACATGCCTCCAAAAGTCATAATATCAGTAATAATGTTTTGAATTCTGGACAACTTCAATTGTTTGATGCTGTTATCCTATAAAAACATACCGATTAAGCATAATGAACAGCTAACAAAAGAGCTTTCTAAGTCTTCTGCCATTGAATTAATGCCATCATTGGAGATAAAACAAAATCCACAAATGTGCTTGCTACTTTTAAATATTTTCTTTTTTTTCTTTTTTTCTTTTCCATTTTCTTTTTTATTTTTCTATTTTTTCTCAATAACTGCTTTTACTATCTGGAAACAAAGGTATTATGATCAACTATGTCTAAATATGTGATTCATTTTCTTTAAATTAATTTAAATAATTTGGATCAGAGAGAAGTATAAATAGAAAGTATGAGCTGAATTAATAAAATTTTCACAAAAAAGGTCATACTCTATCTCTGATACCATCTGTCCCTCTAGTACCACTGGGTATGATATCCAAGCAAAGAGCCAGAGCAGTCCAAAAATTAAAATTAAAAAATATTATTCCGTACAGTATTTTTGTTTTGTATTGGCTTTGTATAACACCTCATGGTGTTCAGATATCATTCTTTACTTTTTGCTTAGGAATTACTTCTGGTAGTGTATGGGGGATCTTGCATTGTCCCAGGAATGTACCAAGGTTCATCAGTGTGTGACAAATGCCATGAGGCTTCTCCAACATCAATAAAATACATTTTTTATCAGCTATTCTCTCCATCTACTCTTTTGTAAATTGCCTTAATTCTCTGTAATGTGAACTTTTTATTGCTGGATTTCTGAATGTTTTATATAGATTATATATAACATATAATCTAGAATTAAAAATTAGTATTAAAAACTAGCTAATTGGGGCCGGGCGGTGGCGCTGGAGGTAAGGTGCCTGCCTTACCTGCGCTAGCCTAGGAGACGGACCGCGGTTCGATCCCCCGGCGTCCCATATGGTCCCCCAAGCCAGGAGCGACTTCTGAGCGCATAGCCAGGAGTAACCCCTGAGCGTTACCGGGTGTGGCCCAAAAACCAAAAAAAAAAAAACCAAAAAAAAAACAAAAAAAAAAACTAGCTAATTTACTAGCTTTCTTTAGAATATAGAATAAAATTGTTTTAGCTTTTTTTTTTTTGACATTTGGGAAGAAGAGTAAGGTATACCCATTCATGTTCAGCAGCTAGTTCTGGCTCTGTGCTCATTGGTGAGCCTTGGTGGTGCAAGGAATTCAAATAGAGCCTGTGGGATGCTTGGCAAGTATCTAGTTTAAAAAGAAATTCTGTCTCTACCTTGAAATGCATGAATAGTATTCGGACCAAAACAATGAGAGAAATTATTTAGTTATAGCAAGTTTTATTTTTCTATGTTATCTTATTTCTTACTCTGAATCTATTAAGCACAATAGATCTTACCATAGAATGTACTAATGTTACAGTAAATACAATTTTGAAAAAAATTCTATTAGCTTTATGAGGCATAAACCTTGGAGTTAGGTGCGTCTGTAGACTTTAGGTCCAATCAATCATTCTGATTTGGGGAAGAAGAATTCCATACAATCACAGGATTTAAAGTAATATCTTTGTAGCAAGAGCCAAGAAACGCCTAATTCACAAACTTGTCATAAAAGTGTTGTGTGGACAATTAAACATGTCAAGTTTATGCAGTAAGGGTAACTTACAGAGACAGAAGGAACATGAATCCAGGGGGAATTTTTTATGAGACTGCCTACTATATTAGAAACATACAAACAAATCTTTCTTATGACCCAATAAAATCTGTGAAGCCATATTTCTGATTTGCAATTAAATATCTAATTCTCAAATTTCATGTTTTTCTATGCAAAAGCATCCTCCATTCTTTATATTAGCAAACCTTGAAAATTCTGTGCTAAGTACAACTTCTCCGAGGTTGTCTTCCTGCTAATTTGCCTGTATAGTCTAGATTCAGTTTTCATTATAAAATGTGGGTTGCATAGATTTGAACTTGCCCTCTTTCCTTGAGACATGAGCTAACAATATAAATGTGCCTTTCCAAATGCTAAGGTACAAGTTTCTCTTTTCAGATCCCTGTGAGGCATAAACTTTAGTGACCTAGCCTGACAATCAAAGTTTCTGTTACAATATATTATAAGTTTTCTGAAATTCTTGAACATTTGCCCACCAGTGCAAATGGAGAAATGTCCTTTGACTCAGAGATATGCTTGTGGTCACTCACCATTAATGATTTTTCTATGAGACCAGAGAGAACAAACTGTACCTCAGACTGGAACTCTGTCACAAAGTCATTCCTGATGGTGAAAAGTTTCTTCCATCAGCTACCGCCAGATGTTACCCTCAGGAACTCCTATGTTGACTAACTTGATACAGTTTTATTAGACCTAAAGTCATTTTAACAAATTATGGAGATATAGCAAAGATTTTTCTTTCTGTTTTTTGGAGTTACTTTTTTTTTATTGTGGCAATATTGGTTTACAGAACTGGAAGTGTTTGATAGTTTTAGGGATAAAAATCACTAAAATGCAAATACAGCTTCCTCAAGGTCCATTTATTTGACTTTTCAGTCTACCACCTCTTATTGGTGAATTCATTTCTGTGGTCAAACTCTTAGGAATTTTTATTGAACAGTATTTGCTTTATTCCTTTTAATGACATACTAGTAAATTTATCCAGTATTTGTCTTTATATTTCTAACTCATTTTTCTTAGGATGACAACTTTTTGTCTCATTTATATCGTATCAAAGAGTAAGATTGCAATATTTGTGAAGCTGAGTATTATTTCATTATGTATATATCTTATATATACATATATTAGATGGTTGGTATATTTTATTTACTTATAGTCATTGAACACTTGAGTTGACTAAATTTGGTCTAGATTTTTATTTGTCCAGAAATTTTTATTATTGGAAATAAACATAGTTATGCATATATTGTTTCTAAAATGATTTTGTGAGTGCTGGAGAGATAGTATAGAGGGTAGGGCTGGTTGGTTGCAACCAAGTCAGGTTTAATCCCTAATACCCCATATCGATACCTGAACCTTTTAGGAATAAGTTCTGAGCATTACCAATGTGACAAAATCTATAAAAAAAAGCAGATTATGTTAATTGAAGGTAAATAAGCATCCCACCAGAAGAGTTGAAATGAAAAAGATTGATGACAATAAGTGCTAGTAATCACTTAAGGCAATTCAGCTCACACTGTTGATAGAAGTTTATATTGATATAACTTTAGGAAACTTTCACTGTATGTTTTATAATCTATGCATACTTAATGCACAAGCATTCCCAGTCATTGCTATATATTTTATAAAACTTCATACATATTTATGTCAGATGACATATATAAAAATATTGAACCAAATTTTTCATGAAACTGAAGATAAAAGCTACAACAGTAGAATGGATAAATATGTGGTATACATAAAGAAAAATATTGGAAATGAATTTGCAAGAATGCAAAACAAAATGCTTGGAATTTGGAGAGTGGAACTTTTGAACTAAAAGAGTCCTATCCTAAAAACATATTGTTGTATGATGATATTCCTATGAAAACAAAATAAAGTTTAGTCTTTAATATCAGAAGTGGACCTGATGGGTGGTAAAGAAGCCATGAAAAAAACCTGTGAATTTCGAACTCCAATATTAGTTACATGAGATTGTGTTCACTTTGAGAAAATCTGTAAATTGTACACTTTATGTGTATACTTTTATGTATATATAATATAAAATAAAGATTAAAATAAAATAAATCTGTTTTCCATTTTCACACAAAACTACCTACTAAATTCAAGATTTCATCCCTCTGTCTTGCTTCAGTTTAATCTTTCATCATATCTCACTTCTTTTTTATTTTTTGGTTTTTCGGGCCACACCGTTTGATGCTCAGGGGTTACTCCTGGCTAAGCTCTCAGAAATTGCCCCTGGTATGGGGGGGACCATATGGGACGCCGGGGGATGGAACCGCGGTCCTTCCTTGGCTAGCACTTGCAAGGCAGACACCTTACTCTAGCGCTACTTCTAAAACCACACTAGTTTGCCATCACGTCTTGCTTCTCACTATACTATACCACGCAACAATCCTAAAGAGAGTCTTTTATCAGACAACTCAGTAGCCTCTTTAAAATTGTGATTGCCTGGAGCCAGAGTGATAGCAGAGTGGTAGGATGTTTGCCTTGCACTGATCCAAGACAGTCCTGGGCTCGATCCCTGGCTTCCCATATGGACCCCTGAGCCACAAGTGATTTCTGAGCGTAGAGCCACAAGTAACCCCTGAGCATCAATGGGTGTGGCCCCAAAACAAACAAACTAAAACCAATTGTGACTGCTTAATTACAAAATATAACCTAATTTATTTGCTGATGGGGCAGGCGAGGTGGCGCTGGAGGTAAGGTGTCTGCCTTGCAAGCGCTAGCCAAGGAAAGATTGCGACCGTGGTTCGATCCCCTGGCGTCCCATATGGTCCCCCCAAGCCAGGGTAATTTCTGAGCGCTTAGCCAGGAGTAACCCCTGAGCATCAAACGGGTGTGGCCGAAAAAAAAACCAAAAAAATATAATATCTATATATAACCTAATTTATTTGCTGATAAATATTAATGAATTATGTTTGCCTCAAATCTCATCTATAGTCAGTGCTCACTGTCCACTTTGCATTATTAATGTATAAGAACAATTAATATGATCTATTTGATTGTAAAAAGTGACCAAATTGACATCTAAAACCAGGTTGCGTAGAACCATGAGTCATTTTCTTTACATAGAATCACAGTTTCCACTACTGCAGGGATAACAATTATTTACTCCAAATCAATATCCATTGATTTAATAATGTTTGCTTGGAAGGGGGCAGAGTAATAGTATAGCAGATAAACGTCTTGCCTTATCTATCATACCAAGCTCAATCTTCAGCATACCAAATGGTATGAGTGCAGAACTATGAATAACCCTTGAGCACTGTTGGGTGTGGTCCCAAACGTAACTAAATGTTAATGATATTTTAAAGAACCACTTTATAAAAATCAAATCAAAACATTTTACATAAGAAATTAAAACAATGTTTGAGAGATATCACAGCGGTAGGGCATTTGCCTTGCAAGCTGGCGAACTGTGTTTAATTCCAGCATCCCATATAGTCCCCCAAGCCTGCCAGGAGAGATTTCTGAGCCCAGAGCCAGAAGTAACTCCTCAGCGCTGCAAATCAAGCTACTGCAATTTATTTTATGGTTTCCCATAGATGTTAATTTAATCTTAAACTTAAGGAGCCGGAGAGATAGCATGGAGGTAAGGTATTTGCTTTCATGCAGAAGGTCATTGGTTTGAATCCCAGCATCCCATATGTTCCCCTGAGCCTGCCAGGAGCACTTTCTGAGCATAGAACCAGGAGTAATTCCTGAGCACTGCTAGGTGTGACCCAAAACAAACAAACAAACAAAAAAAAACTTCAACTTAAAATAGCAGAAACTTTGACAGTGTCATGATGTATTCTGAGGCAAATTTCAAGCCATTGAAAAATTTTATCATGCAGGTGAATACATGATATTATAATTTTTATTAATTAGAGTTAGATAGTGCCTACCTAGACTAAAGTAGACTAAAAATAGAACATAGAAAATAGAAATCTAGCTAATATAAATAAAAGTCACTGGCAAATTAAAGACAAACTAAATTAGAAATAAATTACATCACATTAAAATACTAAATTTCCAATCACAGAAATAATAATATAAATATTAAAACTACAACTAATCACTTCTTAAAAAGCGTACTGAATAAGATAGTGAGTTTCTGCTATGTCACTGAAAATTAAAGCAAGTCTCTAAAAATTAATAATCTAAAATCAATTACACCCATGCACACTTCCTGGAAATATTGTACTAGATGTTTTACAACTGACAATAATTCAAATATTTATAAATTGGTAAGCATATAAAAATGAGGAACATAAACTGGAAAAATCAATGTTTATAATATGAAAATATTAACAGGAACACAGTTGTAAGAAATCATCCTAAAATATTATTCTTGGTAACAAAAATTCACATAGAATTAAGGTAAGGAAAAGAATATGTGTTCTTACTATGTACTTACTATATACCTTATACGTCAATATAAACAGATACTATTCTTTCTTAACATAGTAGGTACAAAGTTTCACACATAATTACTTTTAAATTATGATAGTATATGATACTGGGGCCGGAGAGATAGTCCTGTAGTAAGGAGTTTGCCTTGCACATGGCCACCCTTGAACGGACCCAGTTTGATTCCCAATATCCCATATGGTCCCCTGAACCTGCCAGGAGAGATTTCTGAGCGCAGAGCCAGGAGTAACTCCTGACCACTAACAAAAAAACAACCCCCCAAAATATGATACCATGTTTAGTATAATTGGCATGTGGAAGATTCAAGTCACTAAAAACAATCATAAGGAAATCATATGACATAGACCAATACATGAGATAGAAATAACAAAGTCCCAAAATAGACAGGATTGAAAAAATTATAATAAAACTCAGGTTATCACAGTTGTTGTAACAGAATTAAATTTCCTTAGTAAGAAAACTATGCTGGCTGTATGATGTTGATGATAAACAATAAATTGATATATAAAAGAAATGCTAAGCAAAATAGCATAGACAAGTATATGCCAAGCAATCACAGATGAAATAAAGAAGCTTGGCAATTTCATTATTGTAGATGTCAAGGCAAAAGCATCAAATGGAAAAAATAAGTATGCTTTATAGAATAACAAAAATGAATGAATAAAGATATATGTAAATTATGAGGCTATATTTCAAAACTAAGTTGGCATTAAAATATTTTAAGCAAAATGTGGAAAGAAAAGTTAGACTTGATAAAAATGCAGCCACAGTGAATAATTTTAATATATTTCAATCTTCAACACAGACAACAAAATGTAATTATTGAGGTTGACTAAAGACTAATACCTATTAATAATCCTTATGTTGGAACAGCTGGTAAATTTACTACTTGACTGTAATATTTTTTACCTTGTTTACTACTCATAAAAATCCTCTAGAAAGATACTATATTACATATAATGAAGTAGATATATTCTAAATTATTCTTAATAGATAAATAATTTACTACAAACAAGGTTCATAGATGGATTAATGAAGAGTATCTTGAAAATGGTTGAGTCAAACATTGAATAAAAGTATTCTGTTTTGGGGCCTGAACATGGCAAAAGCAGTAGGACTAGGATGGACCACGGTTTGATATACTGGCATCCCATATGGTCCCCAAGCCAGGAGCAATTTCTGAACGCATAGCCAGGAGTAACCCCTGAGTGTCACCGGGTATGCCCCCCCCCAAAAAAAAAAACCCACCACCAACAAAAATGTGTCCTGTTTCCACAGCAGAATTCAACAAAAAGAGTCTCTTAACTAGTTACTTTGAAGAAGCATAAATAGGTTTTGTGTCTAGATAAAGATTGTACACAGTCTTTTAAATGAACATAATTTTACAATGTTTTAAAATATAGAATTGATTCTTCGTCTTATTATAACAACACATATATAAGTCATACGTGTTTTATCTTAAAATAGTAAACAGAATGCAACACTTTAATAAGAGTACTGCAAAGAATAAATATACCCTGATAAATGAGAGTGGGAGCAGAAAAGAACTTTAATGTTGGTGGTACAGACATTTTACAATAAAAAAACCAAAAACTTATCAGAAACCAAAGGAGTACACAGATATACATGAATAAAATGTATATTGTTGAATGAGAGGATATAAAATTGTTATAAAGAAAAATGATGCAAACAAATAATATATATGTATTAATGTAGAAAAATAAGTAAGTCCAAATGAGACATAAAGAAGAAATTTAATTTTTACAAAACTGTACAGTTTCCCAAGTGAATTAAGAAGAATATATTTACATTAGGAATATAAATGTGTAATTATAATTAAGTATTTTATAAAAATAAAACTAAGATACATTTTATTTACTTTCATATCATTGTAAGTTTCAAAATTAATAATTATTATTTTTACTTTTTTATACAATAAAACTGCTACCTATAATCACTGAAATGTATACAGGGGCACAGAATGATTGACAAAATATAAATTAAAGTGGAAAACTAAGAATACAATAAAAATGTAAGACACTTTAAAATTTATTCACACACGGGGCCTGAGAGATAGCATGGAGGTAAGGCATTTGCTTTGCATGCAGAAGGACGGTGGTTCGAATCCCAGCATCCTATAGGTCCCCCGAGTCTGCCAGGAACGATTTCTGAGCATAGGGCCAAGAGTAACCTCTGAGCACCATCGGGTGTGACCCAAAAACCAAAAACAAACAAACAAAAAAAAACCAAAAATGTATTCACACAGGGCCAGAGAGATAGCATGGAGGTAGGGCATTTGCCTCACATGCAGAAGGACAGTGGTTCGAATCCCAGCATTCCATATGGTCCCCCAAGCCTGCCAGGAGCAATTTCTGAGCATAGCGACAGGAGTAACCCCTGAGTGCTGGTGGGTGTAACCAAAAAACCAAAACAAAACAAAACAAACAGCATTCACACAATGGGGACAGAGTGGTGGCACAAGCGGTAAGGCATCTGCCTTGCATGCGCTAGCCTAGGACAGACCACTGGTTCCATTCCCCGGTGTCTCATATGGTTTCCCAAGCCAGGGGCAATTTCTGAGTATATAGCCAGGAGTAACCTCTGAGTGCCACCAGGTGTGGCCCAAGAACAAACAAACAAAAATGTATACACCCAACAGAATGAATCACAGAAAATATTGCTAAGCACAAGACAGAGAAGTTAATTAAAGATTGTTTTTTTTCAAAACACACTAAAATTTTTGTATTATGTTTAGAATTACAGTATAGTTTTTTTTTAAAGTAAAGAATAGGTTAGGAGGAAAGAAAGTAGTATGGGAATAATATATTTTCTTGAATGTTACTCATCCTAATTTAATCACCAGCAGCATATATGATCCTCTCAGTATTACCAGGGGTTCTCCCTTAACACAGCATAGGAGGAATAAACCCTAATCACAAATGTATATGCTCCACTAAAAAAATTAAATATTGAATAGTGGAGGTATTATCACAAAGAGAATTAAGTTTTTCCAGGTACTTAACTCCTGTTTATGATCTCCTACCTCGAGGAGAGCCTAGAGGTAGTAGGTAAAAAAGAACATAAACAAAGAAATGGAAGAACTATTTTCCTCTCTACCATTATCAAACAGATATTCTGATTTATTTCTCAACACCATTAATCTGATCCTTGGCATTATCAATACATCAGTTAAAAGGAATGATAAACAGGCCTGGAAAAATAAGAAAGCATGGAAAACATGCTATGCACAAGGTTGGCCCAAGTTCAATGTCCAGCAGCACTGAATAGTCTCTGGCATGCCCTCTGACCTGGAAAATATAGAGAGAACACTTAGCTAACAAACTCCTGGCTCTGTCTTCAGGGATCACACTTGAAAGTGATCTGGTACTACTCCCGGAACTATTCAGAGATCACTCCTGGAAGTGTATCTGGGAGGATATATATAGTGAAGGAAACTTAACCCAGGTCAGCAAGCAACTTGCCCTTTGTGCTATTTCTTCAGTCTTTGTGGAGAAACATATTCTTATCGCTGATTCATCTGAAGGGGATTCTGAATCAGCCAAATCTCCCAGCTGCAGGTTAAGCCAGAGTTTCACCTTATAGCTGGTAGAATCCAAACCAAAAAATGAGAAAAAGTCAATAAAATCTCTGACTCTGAGAAAAGTTCAGTCAGAAGACTCAACCTAATTAGAGGAGAGTTTTACATTGGAAGGAGATTCAATGCATTCCATTTTCTCTAAAGTATTCCTCAAAGGTATGCAATAGTAACTAACCTTGTTTAGACATAATACTACAATATTCAAGTTCTAAAACTATAGCAATGAATATATTATAGTAGCCAAAAAAAGTGGATGTAGGTCTAACATTTCATTTAGACAAAGGAAATTAGAGGAAAGCTTGCTAAGGAACTCTCACTTTATAAAGGAGTATATTTGTTTTTGCTCTTTCAAATAGGCATGACATCTGAACTCTGGAGTAAAACATTTGAGCAATGTATTATACTCAGATAATCGTTTTACTAATAGGTCCATAAGATCAGACCTTTAGGTCTCACATTTGAGTAGTATCATTCATCAAAATTATTGATTTTAGACAGATAAAAACCAGACTGGAAAATATAAGAGCAAATATGTCAACCTCTTGGCAGAAATCTTTAGATTGTCATATCTAGGGGATCTGCTGAAAAGTTACAGATATTTTACTTGGGTGCAGCAGATGTCATGCACTTCTCTATACAGATGTGAAGGAAACACCACTGACTTGGGATCATGAAGAACTGGCTTAATTATGAGACTGACACATTTGTGTGACTTTATGTAGGTGTGTTACTCTCTTGGAACATCACTTACTCTTCTTTGCGAGAAAAATACTTCAAAATGTTGCTCTAAATGCCAATGATTAATATAAGGCATGTAAGGATGCAAAGTATTTATATTAAACATGTTTATTAATGGTTCAAGAATGTAAGTGATTTTGAAGCTATAAGGCAAATACCATGCTTTTTCCAACATAGCTCTCACAAATTGCTAGGATAGAGACTCTTCCAATAATAATATCAAAGTTGCTATTTAGATTTACAATATTGACTCATTCATTTGAATTTGAGAAGCTTTTCTTGTTTGTTTCATCACATCTGGCAGTGCTTGAGGGACCATGTAGTGCCGGGACCAGTGCATTGCATGTAGAATACATAGAGAATACTATAACCCTTTGAGTTATCTCTCTTGTATTGAACATGTGAGGTTTTTAACTTTCATCTTACAGAATCTTATAATAGTTATCAAATAAGATTTCACCTTAAAGTCTAATTGGCCAATCCACTGGATCCCAATAATGTGATAATTGGACAGGATATCTATTGTCACTGAATAGTAAATTTGCAAACTAACAAAAACATTTTATTTCAGGTATATATCAACTGTGAAAATATACCTATATTATGTTTGATGGGTCTCCCTGAGTCTTAGAAGCCAGAAGCTACTCACGCATGCAAGGCATATATTGCAACTTTCTACCTGGCCCAACATTCTTGGCTTCAACTAAAAAAATCCTTATTTGTGTCAGTAATTGTAAGTATTATAAACATATATGTATTGAAAATTTGGGTAGATAAGTTTTTCCTTAGAAGCATGTATATTTTTAAAAGATCAGATTCACCACTCTTTCATTAGCATCAAATTTGATTAACTTATTTATCAATTATAGATCTTAGAAAGAATTTGAAGACTTTTCATAGAATCTAATAGTGTGTTTAGTGATATATATCATATATATACACACACATAATAGTGTGTTTAGTGTTTAGCATATATATACACATATATATGAATTGATTTATATATGTGGCACATATAAAGATATATGCATATGATACTACACACATATACATATATTCATATATATGTATATTTATACAGTTCAGCTTGCAGGAATAGAAGCAATGTTGGATGGCAGCTAGGCTAATATTCTGTGAAGACCTAAATGGCCTGACACCTGAAATTTTCCCATCCCTCTTATTTCCCTTCCTGAAATCCCAACTCTATTCCCATCTAACAGTATGTAGTATATGTACCCTAGAATATTACTTCTTTAAGATATTGTATATCTTTGATATTTTGCTTTATCAATATCTAGTAAAAATTTTTAGAGAAAAAGGAGAGTAATATAAATAAAAACAATCAGTCTAGATTTAAGATCATTGACTTGTCTTTAATGATTTAGGGATTACAGTGACCAGATCAATTATCTTATCTGACCTAGAGAAAAGCAACTTAATTTCTGAGTCTCAACTTCCTCACCTGCAAAGAAAAGTTGACTAGATGAACTTGTAAGTGTTGAACCAATTACAATGTCTTTTATGTTTTTATGATTATGCTTTTATTGTTCATTGACATCTCCTTTCTTAGCACCACATTCTTCAAATAGAACCATTTATATACAAGAGCAAGCAAGTCAGAACTTCCAGCAATGGACAAACAACAAGGCAATTAGAAGACCATTTCTCCTTGGCATCACTAATTCACCATGAAACAAGATTTGCTAGCTACCACATTTTCAGAAGTCAGTCACTATTCTCTTAGGTACTTGAGTAATTTCTTTTGGAAATGTGTCTATATTCTAAAATTATGAATTTTATGTACACTTTTATTTTTATCACACACTTTATGCCCCAAGCTCTTTTCTCCAAAATGTCTTCAAAAAAATCTGTTGAAAATACCACGACCACTTTTTGAGAACAGCTGTTCTGCGTCAAGGTCATTTTTACTCATGGCAGTGATTTGTTTCAGACTACGTTTTCTCCACACAATTTTAGGTTTGTTGCAATCATCCTGTGGGAACTATGCCTGCAGGAGATTGTATGTGGGCAGAATGAGGAGAAGATATGGAACCAGCCAGCAGCTCCTGGATGACAGTTCTCCCCAAGAGAGCCTTCCCCAGCTGGCGCCAGCCAACCATAGCCTTTCTGCTGACAGAAACTCCTGCTTCCAGCCACGTGTCACTAGATATGCTGTTTGAAAAGGCCTACAAGGTTTTGTTCTGGCTTCCTTTCTCATAGGAAGCCAGCCAACACTTGCTGATTTCATAATTTATGTAATTCCCCTGCTTATAGATTCCTACTTTACCGAATAAAACGTAAACTTTTAACATAATTCTCAATGCCAGCTTTATCATCATTAAAACGGCTAAAGATAGTAGAACAGGTACAATGTTTGTTTTGCATGCTGCCAGCCCGGCATCCCATATGATCTCTGGCATCCCATATGACATCCCAGTTTACCACCAGGAGTAATTCCTGAATTACTATAGTAATTGCCTGTTGTAACCCCTGAGCATTGTTGGATGTGACACAAACCACCACATCCTTCCAAATTTATGCTTGGGTTATGGTTTAGTAAGAGAAATACTTAATAATTGCTGGTTTTCTTCCCCCTTCTATTTTCTGATGTATTCTTTATCAGTATTATTGTTATATCCTCCCACTTTGATTCTCCCACTTTACTTATCCAAACTAGTGTGTGTATGTGTGTGTGTGTGTGTGTGTGTGTGTGTGAGAGAGAGAGAGAGAGAGAGAGAGAGAGAGAGAGAGAGAGAGAATATATATATATATGTGTGTGTAAGTCTCCTTAGAAGGACCTAAGAGCTGATATGGCCTGATAAGGCCCAGGAGTGTAGTAGAAACTGTCAGGATGAAGCAGGCTTTAATCATGCACTCCTTTGAATTATCTCTCAGGCCCCTATGCAAACTATTGTACAAATATTTTCAATGTTTTTTCTTTTTATAAAGAGTGTATCTTGAAACTGATGCCATTTCTTGGTTGAGAATAAACTTGTCACACCCTGAAACTTCAGGGCAAATCTTTTCACATGCCTTCTCTGTTTTCCCTCACTCTCTTACCTACCTTTCCAGATATACTTTAACTATTGTTCTCAGTAGTAAATGACAAATGACTATTTGTCATTTATGTATGTTAATGAAGAAATTATTTTAAAGAAAGCACCTGGAGCACGAGAGATTATACAGAGACTAGCTGTTGGCTTGGCATGTGGCAGACCCAAGAGGATCCTTGGGCCATAGATAGGAGTGATCTTTGACCATAGAGCAAGGAGGATGTCCAGAACACAACTGGTTATGGCTCCCTAATTTTTTCTTAAATCCCAGTATTAGCCAGAAAAAATATATTACCTTTACCAACCAACTTTTAAAAATATACTGGAGTATATTTTTTGTAGGAGGCAAATCTCTGTGAGTTGGGACTGGTGAAGGGAAGTGAACACTGATGAAGGAATAGGTGTTGAAGCATTGTATGTTGAAATACAATCATGAATAACTTTTTAATTTCATGATGACTAAATTGAAAACAAATATCAGCACTTGTTTATATTTAACCTCCATTTAAATAATAGAAATAAAGGTGATAATCTTGCTACTTAGATCCTAATTTGTCTCATTGACAATAATTATTAACTCTGTAGGAGAGTTGGTTCTCAATAAATGACCATTTGACAAAGAATACAGTGACATTTCATTGTTTTCAAAAATATAAATATATATTATTATAATATATATATTATAGGCTCCATAATTTACAATACTGTCAATGTCTAACATGCTTACAAAATTCAAGTGCTATGTGCAGCACAACTCCCTTCCCTTAACCCTGTTCTCCCTCCTTAATAAATTACTATAAATCAATTCTCATATTCTGTTCTTTGGTATTTTGTTATTCTCTATAGTATGACTCCCAATCATGCTATCAGGCTTTTCTTTTCTCTTAAAAACAAGTTTATTTAACCCTGTTGTATTTCGGTCAATGCCTTCACAGAATTACAGGTGAACTAAATAGACCACTCAAGCAAAATGTGTCTTATTATATGAGTGAGCCAACACCTTAGAAAGTGATATACCAATAGCCTGGAGGCATTTCATTTTTCTCTGAGATCAAAAGGCAAAAATAGTGACAGAGCTTAAACTCCACTGGCATGCAGTTCATTTTACAGAAGGTATTCTTCACAAAGTAACTTCAGCAGTTATGGTGATATGATTAATTTTTAAATCTATAAAAATTTAATTCCACACAAAAAAAGACTTTAAAATTCCCCATAGGTTGCATTCCTCTATTAAACTGTCTATTAAGAGTGAAACATATGATTGGTTATATAGTTAATTGAGATTTGAGTGAAATATGCTCCCCTCTTTTCCCTACTCCCCTAAAAAATAATTCTTATGGTAATAACGATATTTTTATTCATTCCTAAGCCTCCATTAGGTTTTAGGAAATGTAAGCAAGTTTCAGACCTAACATACAAAGGAAAATGTATTATCTGCAAAGGAGATTTAACAATCTTAGTACCAATTTTTATTGAAATCTTGACTTTGTCAAGTGCAGGTGGCTTACAAGAAGCTATCACATGTAAGACTTGTACAAAAGATAAATGCAGCAATATTTTGATGATATGATCAAATGTTACTTCTTTTAACATCAGTGACAGATTTCCTGCTAATTGGGGACTTTTGCCACTTGGAATTCTTATTCTAGAGTACTTGTGTCTAAGACTTATTCACCAAATTATCATTCACCAATTATGCAGTGAGTATAAGAACACAAAGCATTCAAATCAAATAACAAAGCACATAGAGTAAACAATGCAAGATTTTAATAATAGAAATTCATTTTAAATGTGTGACACATATTTCACAGGGCCCCTTTTGAGTATGTTTAGCTTCTGATATTTTAAATTCATGCCTCTGCTGTGATAACATCTCTGAGTAGAAGCAACTTACCAAAACTAAGAGCTGAATTCCTCTTTAGAAATCTTTGGTTGCTAACAGATTATCCTAAGGTATAGATTAAATGTAGTTACATATACCTGCATTTCCTTGCCTGCATACATGTATGTTGGGGGACAATTTAACATCATCTCCTTTGTAATATTGCTGCAATCATCTTACCTCTGTTCAAACTTTTAGTACGTACATGGAGTAGTTCTGGTCATGTATCGGCCTCTGTCACCAGAAACTTAAGCTATTTTATGCTCTTAAGCAACTCTATGCCAACATGGGTGGCATTAAGTCAATCTATAATGCTTTAGAATAAATTTTGGATAAATGACTTAATGAATAGTGCAGTTAATACAATTAATACAAGCAGCTTTAGAAATGAGTTATTGTTTAGCCCAAATTCCTATAACAAAATACCATAGATTGGGTAGCTTGCACAACATATTCTTACCTCTCACAAGTTTAGATTCTGGGGCATGGGCATCCACAATCAAGATAACAAAGCACTCAAGGGCCGGAGTAGTGGTGTAAGGGATAAGGTGTCTGTCTTGCCTGTGCTAGCCTTGGAAGAACCGCGGTTCGTTTTCCCGGTGTCCCATATGGTCCCCCAAGCCAGGAGTGATTTCTGAGCGCATAGCCAGGATTAACCCCTGAGCATCACCAGTTGTGTTCCAAAAACAAACAAACAAACAAAAATCTCAGTGAGCCAGTGAAAATCTTCATCCTGGCTTGCAGATGTCTTCTTTTTTTCACTGTGGCCTCTTAGGATAGAAAGAGAGAAAGATTAGATTTTTATCCAGTTTCTTACCAGGACAACCTCCTACTCTTTTAAGTTTTATTTAGAGTTGATATTGTCCCTAAAACCCTACTTTTAAATACCAACACACTGGGCTTTAGCATAAAACAGTGTTGCTAGAAGTAAGGGTTGGGAAGAAGAGTGAGTAGGACAAAAACATTCATTCTATCAGTCTGTATTACCATTATTGTTCTTCAACCCCACATTGTGTAATACTGCCAAAAATGTGAGGAATATACTATCCTCTATCACTATTCCAGACATAGAACTGGAAGAGTAAAACTAGAATTCTCTATTAGATACAAGAGTGTTTCTTCTTGTATCTCATCACCATCTCCAGCAAGGAAGCAGTGTGCACCAACCATGCCATGAAGGCAACAGACTTCATTAGAGAAGGTAGAATCTTCATGGCCCTATACACTCCCTACATCTGGCCAAGTGTGTAGAGGGAAAAAAATATATACAATATAGATATATATATGCATATATCATGTTAGTAGACAATAATACATTGGAAACCTGATTTTCCTATTTTCGTGGTCTTATTTTAAGATAATTGTACTGCAATTTGTGCTGTTATAGTCCAAGTGTGATTCACCAGTGGTACATACCTACTGTCAAATTGTTAAGAAGTGTGTTTCTTAGAAACCCTGCATGCACATACACTGGCCATTACCTCAAATGAGGAATCCTCACTGCCTTGCTTGTATTCTAATAGACATCAGTTGATTCATCAAATCTTAGTGTTGCTTAACAGGACAAATGGGTTATTTTATTCCCAAATTATTGGTAGTTTTGAGATCAAACAATCCTAGTAATCAAAGAGCTTCTTCTTCAAAGATAAACAGTAAAATAATAGCTGGATTTGACCAGTATTTTCACTTTCTTTTAACACTCAGGGGACCAGGGAATTAGCATGTCCAAACCAACATCTTTATTTAATGATGGATCACAAAAAGCTGTTTTAAAATGATGTGCTCCCTGTAAATAACAATTCTTCCCCCTGTATTTATTCAGTTCCAGAAGGAAGAACATATACACATTTTCCCCAAATGGCTCCAAAGAAATCTTGCTACACTTTTTATCTGTATATAACACCCTGACTACTCTGAGCAGACAGACCAAATTTTAGTTCCATCTGAGCTTTTCCCCACTGCTATATTTTTGCAGTTAACATGAAATAAAGATGCCTTACTACAAGACTTATAGAAGCCTCAGCTTAAGACTCTATGACTCTTTTATGAAGGGTTATCTTGTTTTGTGAGGATTCACTTACCCATGAGGTCCTGAGTTACACTTATTGACTCTTAGCTCTGCTGCAGGGAGCTGAAGGCTCAATGTTTGAACTGTGATGTGGAGTTGCTTAGGTCTACTAGTGCTAGGGAGCTACCAGGGCACAGAGAACAATGGACACAGGACACTGTGCCTCTGTTTGCAAATCATATGTTCCAGCCTTTTTAAAGGAGTTTTAAAGAACAACACAAATTCATCAACTGTTGATATACTTTTTATATTTGTCATTGAAAGTATTTAAACAAAGACAAATTATGATTGGAGTAGGAATTAGAAAATTCAAAAGCAAGCTGATGATTCCTAGAACAAGATTTTTCCCAACCACAACTGCATCTTTCCAATGCTCCCAACAATGCAATAATGCAAATTTGTTTGCACAAGTTTTTTTCAACATCTGGAAACATCTAGTCTGAAAAAGAATGGCTTGTTCTCCCTTGAACAAGTATTTCTCTCTGACCTCTCTGTCTCTCTGTGTCTGTCTGTCTGTATCTTATTATATTCTCCACTCTGAAGAAACCTGTTTTCTTTGTTAGCACATATTTCTCTCCCCTCAATGTGTTCAATATTAAAAGCTATCATACTCCATAAAAAAAAACTAGAAATATCGTAGGGGTATATATTTAGGCTGAAATAAGAGACTTCAATAAAGATTTCAGAAGAAGTATTTGTGACTGATTCCTAAAAACTAAGAGGATGATACACACATTCTAATATCCACAGGTAGTGATGACATAAAAATAAAGGGGGAAAACAAATTATTATAAATTTACATATGTCAATAAGTTAATAATAATGTCATTGATTGACATTAATAACAATGTCAATTTTACTAAAATGAGAAAAAGTAAAGGTTATCTACTTAAGAACTTTTTTAAGTAAGGGGATCACCAAAGTGCCCATAACACTATTTTTATCCTTATGTAAACTTTGATGGTGAAGGTGTACAGTAAGTTTGCATTGCAATACAACAAACAAATGCTATTATATTCATATTACTTAAATAATAATATTTTAAAGTAAAGAAAGGGAGCCAATTACCATTATTTCTCTTTATTAAGTGTCCAAATACAGTCTGATGACCTATAATATTGATCTATAACATTTTATTATAAATTCTGTTAGTTTTATAATATGTTTGGTTAAAATTTTAGTTTCTTTTTGACCTAGAAGGTAATCACTTTATTTCTCTGTTAATTAATCTATATAAGAATAGCTTTTATTATTTGAAAAATTCCCTGACAGGAATTAATTGGAATTATCCATACGTAGTACTTATTAGCACAGATTAAAGCTATAAGAAATGGTGCTCAATATTTAACATTATTTAGCTCATTTTACTTACTTTTCTTAAACTTCCTTATTTTATATAGTTCTACCACACTCCTATTATTTCAATTCTTAGAAATATATGTCAGAATATATTTTTATTGCTGACTCCAAAATGTCATATAAATGGTATAATATGGTGTGTGACCTTTTGAGGCTGGATTCTTTCACTGAGCATAATGTATGTAAGATTTAGCCAAGTTGTCATATGTACCAGACAGTTTTCTTCAATTTTGGTGCCAGATAGTATTTCATTGCTAGTTATATCACAATTTGTTGATTCATTTATTCAGTGAAGGTCACTGGAATGTAGAAAAACAATGTGTACAGAGTTCGCGATGAGCATAAGTCATTTCTTTAGTCTAATTATCAAAAGTAGGGTTGGTGAGTCATATGGCTTGTAGGTGTAATTCTATTAGAAACAGGTAAGCATTATGTACATGTACCAGTTTTATATTTCTACCAGAGAAGTATATGTTAGTGTACTCTATATTCCCCTAGAACTTGATTTATTCACATTGTCACTTATATGAAAAGAATAAAACCTATTAATATATGTTGCCCTACTCTTACTGTTCCAAATATCTTATATCTTAGAGTTCTTTAAAGATGCTTATTTTTTTTATTTGTTGCCAATATTTTCTCTAGTTGTTTTAATTTACTCATTCTGTCTATCTGTTTCTGTCTCTCAGTCTTTTTACCACTCTCTTGTTTGGGGCTTGAACCTGGTAATGTTAAGGGTTTGCTTTGGCTCTGCCCTTGGAGGTCACTCTTGACATAGTCGGGAGACTTTCTGGGGTGCTGGGATCGAACTAGTCTACTGTGTACAAGACATATATCCTACCTGCTGCACTGTCTCTCCAACCCTCTTTCTCTGAACATAAAATTTTGAAATATTTCTTATATTTAAAAAATAAAATTAAATTATTTTTTACTAAAAATAGATGCTTGATGATTGACCAGTGGTCTTCAAACTACAGCCTGTGGGCCACATACTGTATTTGTTCCCATTTTGTTTCTTCCCTTCAAAGATAAGATATATTCAGTGTGCATAGAAATTTTTTCATAGTTTTTGTTTTTTTACCATAGTCTGTCCCATCAAATGTCTGAGGGACAGTGAACTGTCCCCCTGCTTAAAAAGTTTGAGGACCACTGGATAAGGCACCTTGTATAAAGTCACCCCAGAGTCATTAGATGTGACCCTAAAACAAAACAAACAAAAAATCATTCTTGACTTTTTAGAGCATACTTTGCTTTCTCAAGAAAGTTGTCAATTATCCAAACATGATTAAATCACATATTTTACATTTTAGAATAGTTTGTGTATTTTCTCCATATTTATTCTAGTTTATAATTATACATGCTGTATAATTATTGTGTGACTACCTGCCAATCTTATGACTATAATTACTGGGAATCTAATTTTGCTTACCATTACATCATACACTTTAATACCACTCACTTTATTAAGACTGAATGAATGAAAATGAAGAAGAAAGAACAAGTAAATGTGAAAGTGCCACAATACAGTGTGAAAGACTAAAAGAAATCTAGTATAGTCTTACTTCCTAAGCCTCCCTAAATCTAGAAAGATAGAAAGAAAGGAGGGAGGAAATGAGGAAAGAAAGGAGAATCAAGGACATTAGCCTTGATTTTAGCCTTAAAAACCGTTAAATTGAGAAAACTACACACAGAAGCATAAATTCAGTGTGTTTACTTCCTAACCTTTGTTGCTTTCCCAAATGCTCCAAAAAGACTTTTCAATGTAAGTTAACAATTATCTCTTAAAATCTATATAGTCATCAGAGTCTACAAATACTTAACATATGTATCTCAATTCAATTATTGAACTTAGTAAGTTTTATTTTTTAAGACATTATATGGGATATTAACAACATATCTTACTATAAATGAGTCATTCTGCACTATTTTCTAGACAGGATGTTATAATTTACACGGACAAAAAGACATGAAAATCATGTCAAAACAAGACTAATAAAACTGTTTCTAATGGTGGGTATATACATAAGTTCTTAATCATGACATAAATAAATTCAATTACTTAATAGTTCCCAATTTATAAAACCAATGCTTGAATATCACCTTTAGAGTTCCAGAGAATGTTCTGAGCATCTTATATATAATTAGTTAATTCTCACCACAACAAAATAAACTTGCTATTAATGTAGCTTCAAAGTTATAAATACTGGATCAAACAGTTATTTTTAGGAGTAGAGCTCAAACTCGGTTTGTCTGACATATAATCTTTGCATTCTACTTTCTCTAAATTGCTTGCATTTGATCTACTTGCTTTGAAAGACCGGAGGTATTATTACATTTTTCAATGAGGGAAAGGGAGTTTAAGAGAGGCTAGGCTATGTCTCTGAACTATATGCAAGGAATTTCTAAAGCTAATTAAAATATTAAGAACTATTTAGATAGCCCAGAGTAATATATAGGCATACTTATTCTTGTTTCCATTACAGGAAAGACATTATTAATACCATGCCTACATAAAATATTATGAAATCTGTCATAATATGGATAATAGGTATCATATTTTTTATAAAAAACTTTAAAATTTTGTTCATGTCTGGTGTACATGAGTATATCAATAAGAATTTTCTATTCTATCTCATCACTTGAGTCTAGTTTCCTAGTCATATATAAAATAAGATTCCATCCAAGTCTCAGAACTCCCAACCTTACCATATGGCTTACCAAAAGATCTGTGAAAAGAAGTGGGAGGAAGTCTGGTCAGTATCTTTTCCAATATACCAGTACCCATTCATTTTAGGAAGCTCAGTGATGACAATTCAGCACATTTTGTTGTCTTATTGGAGGAAAAATGAACCAATATCATCATTTGGTAGCTAAGCATTGAGAACTTCTGGAAGATTAAGATTATCAAGAATGATCACTGCTACTAATCAGCCAGATACTTTAACTATTTGTTATATTATGCATTTAAATTTTCTATCCTCTATTATGATCAAGTTTTCACAAAGAAAAGTATTTTTCTTTAAAAAAAAAATGAAGGACTGGAGCAATAGAACAGTGGGTAGGTCATTTGTCTCACATGGGGCTAACATGGATTTGATCCCCGGCATCCCATATTGTTCTTAGAGCCTCCCAGGAGTAATTTATGAGTGCAAAGTCAGGAGTAACTGACTGACATTGCTGGTTGTGGCCAAAATAAATAAATAAATAAAAATTAAAAAAAATTGATGCACTTCCTTAAAAAAGAAATGAAGTACATACTTCAAGACAAGATAAAAACCCACAAAGAAATCAAATTTTTACAAAAGAGCACATATTCCATGGTAATAATCTCATCAATGTCAATGAATTAAATTCACCAATTAAGAGGCACAAAGTGAGAAAATAGATCATAAAAGTAACTCAACTTTCTTCTGCTGCAAGAACACATTTGAATATTTTATTTTATTTTTTTATTTATTTTTTTTTTTTTGGTTTTTGGGCCACACCCAGTGACGCTCAGGGGTTACTCCTGGCTATGCGCTCAGAAGTCGCTCCTGGCTTGGGGGACCATATGGGACGCCGGGGGATCGAACCGCGGTCCGTCTCCTAGGCTAGCGCAGGTAAGGCAGGCACCTTACCTCGAGCGCCACCGCCTGGCCCCACATTTGAATATTTTAGAGCAAACAGACTAAAAGGTAAAACTTGGAAGACAACTCTTCAAGCGAATCGCTCCAAAAGGCTGAGGTTGGGGCTGGAGTGGTGGCACAAACGGTAAGGCATTTGCCTTGCACGGTAACCTAGGACAGACCACGGTTCCATCCCCCTCGCGTCCCATTCGGTTGCCCAGGCTAGGAGGAATTTCTGGGCACATAACCAGGAGAAACCCCTGAGCATCACCGAGTGTGGCCCAAAAAGGGACGAAAAATAAAAGGCTGAGGTTGCCATATTATATTAGAAAGCAGAGACTTCAAGCTGAAAGAATGTTATAGAAGACAAAGAGGGACATTTCTTAATATAAGGGATATATACATCAGGAAGAAATCACATTCCTAAATATATATGCATCCAATGAGTACCAGCAAGATTCTTAAAGCAATTGTTTATAGAATTGACATCAGTAGCAACACAATAATAATTGGAAACTTGGGGCCAGAGCAGTAGCGCAAGCAGTAAGTCATCTCTGCTTTGCACGTGCTAGCCTAGGACGGAACGCGATTTGATTCTCCGGCATCCCATATGGTTCCCCAAGCCAGGAATGATTTCTGAGCCCATAATCAGGAGTAACCCCTGAGCATCACCGGGTGTGACCGAAAAAACAAACAAAAATATTGGAAACCAGTACTGCTGTCACCTCTTGATAGATGATTCTAAGATTCAGTGACGCTAAGATTCAAAAAGAATATATATGTTGGCTTTGAAGAAAAAAATGGAAGAGGAAGACTACCAGATACACATAAGGCTTTTCATTCCCCAAATTCTGAATATACATACTTTTCCAATGCACCTGATACATTCTCCATGATGGACCAAATGCTGGAGCACAAAACATACCATCCTGAAATCAAGAAGATATAAATTGTACCAACTATCTTCTCAGACCATAATGCAATGAAAAAAGAAGTGAATTAAAAACAAATAAGGAGAAATAATTTTACAACCTAGGAATTAGATAACTCACTACTGATAAACCCAGTGGGTCAAAGAAGAAATCAAATAATTCAAGGAAATAAAAGAGAATGAGGAAAGAAACTACCAGAATTAGTGAAACACAGTATGCAGTTTTCAAGCATTAATCAGGAAGTAAGAAGGCCATACACAAATAATTTAATCACACAGCTTAAGAAAATGGAAAATGACCAATAAAATGAGCCAAAAGAAGGCAGGAAGAGGAAAATAATAAAACTTAGAGCAGAGATTAATGAACTATAAACCCAGAAAGCAATCCAAAAGATCAATAAAAGCAAGAGTTGATTATTTGAAAAAATAAGCAAAATTAATAAATCATTAGCAAGACTCACAAAGATTGAGAATCCCAATAAACCAAATCGGAAATGAAAGGAGATGTCATAACAGACATTAAAGAAAGTTAAAGTATAGAGGGCCGAAGAGATAGCATGGAGGTAAGGCGTTTGCCTTTCATGCAGAAAGTCATCAGTTCAAATCCCAGCATCCCATATGGTCCCCTGTGCCTACCAGGAGCAATTTCTGAGCATGAAACAAGGAATAACCCCTGAGCACTGCCGTGTGTGACCCAAAAATCACAACAAAAAAAAAAAAAAGAAAGAAAGAAAAAGAAAAAGAAAGAAGAAAGAAAGAAAAAGAAAGAAAGAAAGAAAGAAAGAAAGAAAGAAAGAAAGAAAGAAAGAAAGAAAGAAAGAAAGAAAGAAAGAAAGAAAGAAAGAAAGAAAGAAAGAAAGAAAGAAAGAAAGAAAGAAAGAAAGAAAGAAAGAAAGAAAGAAAGAAAGAAAGAAAGAAAAAGAAATTCAAAGTATAATCAGAGATTACTGTAAGAAAACTTATGCCACAAAATGAAAAACCCTAGAAGGAATGGACACATATTTACTCCTATGACATCCCAAGATTGACCTAAGATGACCTGGAATACCTGAACAAACCTAAAGCTATAGAGAAAATTAAAATGGCAAATGAAAAGCTGCCCAAGAATGAAAGCCCATGCCTGGATGAATTCATTAGTGGTTTCTTTCAAGTCTTGAAACAGGAATTACTGCCAGTCCTGTTAAGGTTCTTACAGGAAATTAAAGAAACAGAAACTTTTCTACATAGTTTTTATGAAGCTATAAATCACCCTGATACAAAAGCAGGTAGAGACACCACAAAAATAGAGAATTTCTAGCCAATAATCTTGATGAACGCAGATGCAAAGATTCTAAAGAAAATGCTAAAAGTAAGAATTCAACAGTTAATAAAAGAGTTCAAATACCATGACCAAGTAGGATTCATGCCTGAGATGCAAGGATGACTTAACATGAACAAGTCAGTAATATAATACATCATTTCAATAAGTGAAAAAATAAATGTATGATCAAATATAGTTACAGAGAAAGCATTTGTCAAGATCCAGCACCCATTCATCATAAAAAGGGGGGGCAGAGAGATAGCACAGTAGTAAGACATTTGCCTTGCATGCAGAAGGACTGTGGTTCTAATCCCAGCATCCTATATGGTCCCCGAGCCTGCAGGGGGGCGATTTCTGAGTGTAGAGCCAGGAGTAAATAACCCCTGAACGCTGCTGGGTGACCCAAAAACCAAAACCAAAACAAAACAAAACAACAAAAAATAAACCTCTCAACAACATGGAATTGAAGAAATGGCCCTCAATATAATAATACAGTAGTCTTTTAGTACAAGTGCACAGCAAACATTATACTCAATAGGGAAATAGCCTTAACCCTAAGATTTGGCACAAATCAAGGTTGCCCGATCTTCTATTTAATATAGTGCTGAAAGTACATTTCATTGCAATTGTGCAAGAAAAAGATGTCAAGGGAATCCACAAAATAAAGGAAACAGTAAAGCAGACACTATCTGTGGATAACATGATAACTTAGAAAATCCTAAAGAAATCTACCAAAGCTTCTAGAAATAACAGATTTACTTAGTAAAATTCAGGTTACAAAATCAATACCAAAAGTCCATTGCTTTTCTTTTTTTTTTTTTTTTTTTTTTTTTTTTTTTTGGTTTTTGGGCCACACCCGGTAACGCTCAGGGGTTACTCCTGGCTATGCGCTCAGAAGTTGCTCCTGGCTTGGGGGACCATATGGGACACCGGGGGATCGAACCGCGGTCCGTCCAAGGCTACCGCAAGCAAGGCAGGCGCACCTTACCTTTAGCGCCACCGCCCGGCCCCAGTCCATTGCTTTTCTACTCACAAATAATGAGATAGTAAAAATATATTAAAAGGCATTCACAATAATTCCTTAAAAATCTAACACATTGAAATTAACCTAATTAAGGAGGTAAAAGAACTGTACAAATTGAATTATATAATGCACCTTCTAGAAATAAAAAGGAGCAAAAGGAAATAGAAATATATCCACAGCTCATGGATTAGGAGTAGTGCATCATTAAAATAGAAACACTCAATTTTTGAACTAAGCTGAGAGTAAGCTCAGAAAAGAGCAATTGATTCTCGTTGCTTTGCAGCTGCACATTTCTTTTATTTTAATATTTTTATTTAAACACCATGATTACAAATTTGTTCATGATTGAGTTTCAGTCTTATAATGTACACCAGTTTTCCACTGTCTCCCCTCACTGCATCTGGAGCACGCATTTTGCTTTTCCTCTATCACTCTCTCTCACTCTATCTTTTTTTGTTCCTTTTAGACCATGTGTTTTGCATTATTGTTAATGGAGGGCTACCATGAAGATCACTTTATCTACATACAACATGCAATTATTGTCCTGAGTGATTAGATCTAGTTATTGTTATAGTACTCATCTCTGCACTAACTGCAATGGTCCACTATTGTGGCAAGCAACCTATCATGAACTGGTCCTCCTAGCCCTCTGATCTATTTCTCTGGGTATTATTACCATGCTATCTTTTATTTTTCTTATATTCCATAAATGAGTGATTATTTTATGCCTATCCCTCTCCTTCTGCCTATTTCACTCAGCATAATAATCTCCATATCAATTCATGTGTAAGCAAATTTAATGACTACATTTTTCCTAATTGCTGCTTAGTATTCAATTGTGTAATGTTCCATAGTTTTTTTAGGCACTCCTTTATTCCTCTGTACTTGGATTGTTCAAGATTCTTATAATTGTAAAGAATGCTGCAAGGAACATATGAGTGCAGATGACACTTTTGTATTGAGCTTTTGTGTTCCCAAGTTATATCCCTAGGAGTGGTATTACTGGATCATGTGGAAGCTCAATTTCCAGTTTTCTGAGGAATATGCACATTGTTTTTTCAAAATGGTTGAATATAACCTAGGAACCCCAAAACAATATGCAGAAAATCCCTATGCATCCCTATGTTCATTGAAGAACTATTTACATAGCCAGAGACTGGAAACAACCCAAATATCCAAGAATAGAGGAGTGACTAAAGAAACCAGGGCATATATACACAATAAAATACTACTCAGCTGTTAGGAACAATAAGGCCCTGGTACGTGTTTATACATGGATGGATATAAAGAATATTATTCTGACTGAAATGAGCCAGAGTGAAAGGGATGGCCAGAGAATAATTGCACTCATTTGGGGGATATTAGAAAAAAATAAATAAAATTTCTTATAACAAAATATAAAAATATCCTTCAAAATGTAAACAATTTGGAGGAAAGTACTTTAGATCCCCATGAAAAGTAATACATACACAGTCATAAAGAAAATTATTGCTCAAACAAAGCTATTGTAAACCAAAATCATCATAAACAAAATAGAATAAATATATATCTTAAGATTGTATTTTAATAACATGAGAACTCAATATACTCTGATTATGAAAAGAAATATCTTTAAATTACTTTTATATTGCTTAAAAAGCTAAGCCTATGATACAAAAAACCTAAAATAAAAATAAATGATAAAAAAATGATAAAATGATAAAAAATGATAAAAATGATAAATGATAAAAATGATAAAAAATGATAAAAATGATAAAAAAGCCTAAACTGTAATTTAAAATTTTACTTTTTTATCATTAACAAATCGATAGCAGTCTGATATATCTGAAATTATCTAATAGTTTAAGAAAAATGAAGTGTCTCTATTAGTGGAAATATGTGTGTATGATAGAGCTTATTTTTCTAGTACAGTTTACACTTCAATGTCTTTATAATGATCCTTCAATTCCTTTTTTCTTTTTTCTTAATAATGTCTTTATTTAAACAATATGATTACAAACATGATTGTAGTTGGGTTTCAGTCATACAAAGAACAGCAGTGCAACATTCCCACCACCAATGCTCTAGATCTCCCTCCTAACCCGCCCCTGCCTGTATTCAAGACAGGCATTCTACTTCCCTCATTCATTAACAGTGTCATGCTAGTTGTTAGTGTAGTTATTTTTCTAACTGCACCACTCTTTGTGGTAAGATTCATATTGTGTTTCACTCCTTCTGTTCTTCATCTCTGGGCCTTATAACAATAATGTGTCTCTCTATTTTTTTTAATCCATAGATCAGTGAGATTATTCTTTTGCTCTATCTTTTAGAGAAATTCTTGTACATAAAATTTTTGTACTGAATATATTTTATGTATAGTTTCAGATATATTAAGGATACGTATGTACCAAGTTAGCAATTAAAATGATTCTAGTAAGCTAGAAAGACAGTATGTGGGATAAGTCTCTCTTGCCTTGTACATGGCTGACCACCATTCAACATACACCATTGCAATACTTCTGGGTATTTTTTTGTTTTTGGGCCACATCCAATGGCACAGTGGCTCTCAGAGGTTACTCCTAGTCTGCACTCAGAATTCACTCCTGGCAGACTCAAGTACCATATGGGATGCTGGGGATCGAAACCAGGTCTGTCTCAGGTCAGCCACATGCAAGGCAAACGCCATTCTGCTGTGCTATATTTCCAGCCCCAAACCATGAACTCATCTAGGAATGATCCTTGAGCACCCTGGGTATGGCCCTAAACAAACAAACAAAAAATACAAAAAATGCTAGAAATTAATGTCCATTAATAAAATAAATGTTATAAAATATTTATATTAAATGACATAACATTTAATATTATTGTCTTTTATTTAAGCATAGCTGTGTGAAATTCAAAATTTAATATTAGAAAGATGGGTCAGCCTGAACAAATAAGGATGATTAATATTTACTTTCTCTCATAATTACATCAAATCAACACAAACAAAAATCATAATATCCACAGAGAAACTGAATGAAACTCCAAACCAATAAAATTTATGCAGCAAAGGACAAAAGGAATTCAGATGGATTGGAGATCTGTCCAAGAAAAACAATCCACCAAAACACAACAAACTGTAATAAAGAAGAGATTTCTAATTACAAAATTTTATCCCAGGCAGAAGAAGATGGTGTTTTGATGGGATCTTATTCTCAAAGCTACTAGATCCTCTAACACTGGAATGAGAGGCTAAAACTAGACCATAAGAAAAGATGGAGTCTCCCAGTATACATTATTTTGAAAACCTCTCATAATCTTGAGCTTAGCAACTAAGAAATTCTAGTTGGTAGAATCCATGTTAGATTTCAGTACAGTAATTGATTCTGAGGAAAAAAAAAAAAACATAAGAAATGCAAACCAAGGCCTGAGCCATAGCACAGCAGTAGGGCGTTTGCTGGTATGTGGCTGGCCCAGGCTAAATCCCCAGCATTCCTTATGTTTCCCTGAGCTAGGAGCGATTTCTGAGAGCATAGCCAGGAGTAAGCCTGAGTGTTACTGAGTGTGGCCCCAAAACAAAAACAAAACAAAGCAAATAAAAGAAATGCAAACTCAAGAACAAACATGTTTGTAATCATGCTGCATATATATATATATATATGTGTGTGTGTGTGTGTGTGTGTGTGTGTGTGTGTGTAGTTTTTAATATATATTTGATTTTTGGATCACACCTGGCAGTGCTCAGGGGTTACTCCTGGCTCCAGGCTTAGAAATCACCCCTGGCAGGCACAGGGGACCATACGGAATATGAAATGCTGGGGTTCAAACTACCGTCCTTCTGCATGAAAGGCAAATGCCTTACCTCCATGCTATCTCTCCAGTCCTAAATAATTATATTTTCAAAAAATCACCACCAACAACAACCACAACAAAAAGAAATGCTCCACTGACCCCTAGCAAATAACTGCACTACTTAGGGACTGTGAGTTATAATCAAGATGGCTTAACCCTACAGATAAAATGGATACACCTGAAGAGGAAAAGAGGCTAACATGTAGGTTAAGAACAGAAATTTTGACTTTACCTTTTATTTTTAAAAATCTACATACATAACATAATATGCATATACATCTATGTATGTAGACATGAGAACGCATCATATCTCAAGAAAAATGTCAAAATATTATCATTAACTCCATAAAGTAGAAATATAAAGATCATTTCATTATTTTCTTTTTATATTTTCTATATTTAAAAACAAAGTAAATAAGTGAGTACTACAGGAAAAAAATATTTTCCCTAATTACTAAAATACTGTCCTTTGCTTTATATGGAATTCTGCTTCACATAATTATGTGAATGTGGTATCCTTAAAAATCTTTTCAGAACTACCTTCCAAGGGTATTCAGATTTAACTTAGTTTAGGAACATTCTGATTTTTAATTTTTGCTCACTATTATACAGAGAAAAATTCCCTGGCTTGGAAGGGAAAATGTTTGGTGACTTAAAATATGTAAATGCAAACAAATAACTTTATATTTGTTATAGTTCTCAAATCTCTGTAATATAAGTTATGTAAATCAGTCTTCTAACCTGGACACTTTTCAGCTTACAGAGTTAAACAACAACAACAACAAAATAGCTTTTTATCTAGCAATGCTAAAAAAGGGTATAATGTGTCTATGCTAATTCCCCAGTCCCATCCAAAGATGCAGATCTAGTGTTACAAACTAGTTCTCTTCCACTTTCTGTACACATAAGTGGAGATTGTGTAGAGAAGTCAGAGTATTTAAATGTTTTAAGTATTAAAATGGGATACATGAAGAAATAAGTTTGGAGATTAGTGAGTTAAATAAAATGAAATGGATTATCTTCAGGCAGGGCTGAGCAGAGCTTTATACATACTGTTAAACTTGATGAATTTCCCCAAAAAGAATATAATTACATGTCATCTTTCACTCATATTATCTTATTTCAAAAATGTCTCATGAGACCTATGTCTAGTATGATGTTATGAGAAATGCCAATATAAAGACTATTAATGTCTTTGGGGGTTATGAAGCATCATAAAATATAATTGTTTCCGAATATGAAGGAAGTCTTCAATTGATACAATTTCTTGTTTCTTGTGGGAGTAAGAAATCAAGTGTAGTTGATATAATGATAGACAACCACTAGCTACACAGACAAGCTGTGGAGAACTTAAGTCACTGTTAAGTCACTGTTACTTTCTTCTTTTGCTTAAGTGAATCAATTCCTCAGAGCAAAATATAGTCCTCATTTGCTTAAGTGAATAATTCTTCAGACAAATACAATGGACTAAAGATTCCTGCCTACAGAAAATTAAATATGACAGACATTTGTAAAAAACTAGTTCTTTACTTTCTAACAATCCCAAGACAACTTAGTTGTTTGTGGAAACTGAGCAGTGTTCTGCTCCAAAACAACACACACAAACACACACACTCTCTCTCTCTCACATACACACACACACACACACACACACACACAGTTCTCTTCACCTCACAATGATATGCAATAACATCTTGAGCTTCCAAAGAGTTGTCAAGTTTTTGAAAGATGCCACTCTACGTTTTCTCCCCTTATCAGCTGATTTTTATGCTCAAATAGTACTGCAGAAAATTCATTCTTCACTTCTTAACACAGGGCATCAGCCCTGTCTTCAAGGCGAGTCAGAATTTCTTCATTTCAATCCAGCTGTAAGGACCATGACCTTCCATAGGCCAATGCATACCAAATGAGTGGATGGGAATCATGAGGGGAAAAAAAGCTAAGAAAATTACAGATCTTTTAAATAATGACTATCAAAGGTTTTATTCATTTTTTAATATTTTTGAGATATCCAAAACAATGCTCAAAGGGATCCATGGTCACTCTCACTGGTTGGTTTAGTTCTTTATGATGTGCACCAGTATCAAGAATGTTAAGTGACATCACATTTGTTGTTTTGATTTGCATTTCAGAGATGATAAGTGATGCAGAGCATATTTTTTATATTCACATTAGCCATCTGTAATTCTTCATTGAGAAAGCTATGGTAAGTCTTCTTCTAATTTTTGGATGGAAATTGGCCATCAAAAATAATATTTTATTTAAATTACCTAAATTACAGGTAGTTTTATTATAATTATTTTAAAAATCAGACTGAATATCTTAGGTGAGTCCCATCCAATATTTTTATTTCTAAGTCTCTCATATAGAAACTTTGATAGTTACAGATTTCCTTAACTCAATTTTTTAATTTTCAAAAGAGAAAAGTACTATCTATAGAAGATTTTTTTTTTAATATTGGTCTAGTCAATGAGCATTTTATATTTCCTCTCCCAGGAATTATACTCAACAGCTTAAGTATAGATTTTACATGCATGAGACTGGGTTTGAAATCCTAGTATTATATGTTCCCCCAAGTACCTCCAAGAGCAAGTACCTCCAAGTACACCCAAGTACCTTAAGTACTCTCTGAGCACATATGCAGAAGGAAGAAGCTCTTAAGCACTGTAGAGTGTAGCCCCACAAACTAATGAAAAGCAGAACAGTAATAAAAATAAAAAAAATAAATAAATAAAAATCTCTCTTGATTTGTCTTCTACTTTATCTTCTGAATTATGAAACTAAAGTCAGTCTTTTAATACAATATCTTTGTGGCGTAGATGATCAAGTATCATTATTCTGGGCAATGAGATATAAGAGACTTCCTCTACTATTTATGAAAAAGACTGTCCTGTGTGGGAGAGAGATAGGGATTCTGTATATCTACCAATTTCCCAAATGAAAGCAGAGCTTCTTAGGTTGCAATTTCAGTAGTAAGGGCTGGAAATAGTGAGAAACAGGACAGATAGAGAGGTGGTGTGTAAGCACATAAGGTGCTAAGTTAGTAAATAAATAGATAAATAAATAAATAAATAAGTTAGTAAATAAATAAATAGACTCGGATTAATTTTGTTTATTTTACTTCCATAAAGTTAGGAGAGATAAATAGGAAGTTTAAGTAATTATTAAATAGAAAACTTGAAGTCTAGCTGTTAAAAACAATTTAGAAAGTTCTTGAAAGACCAGAAATGTCTAACATATTGTTATCTGTTGCTTTTAAATTATCTCTAAACATTAAAATATTTACATACATAAAAATCTTTTATTGTGATTATTTGCCAGCTTAGATGATTTCATAAATATTATAGTGAATTTATACAGTAACAGAAAAGGAATTACAGACCATAAAATATGAATCTCTTAAAAGTTCAATATCTTCAGTGGCCAAAAAGCTGTGATAGAGATTTTGGCACTAGCTTTGCCTGAACATTAGTTTAATCCCTGGCACCCAGCACTTGAGTTTGTAAAATGTGATCTTTGTAAAAAGTGATCACAGAGCTAGGAGTAAACCCTGAATTAGACTGACTGTGGCCCAACCTAACCTTCTAACTTAAGTAACTGAGAATTGGACATTTCACATGTCTTAGAATAAAAATTTGATCCAATGCTCTTAAAAATTTAAAGGAATCACTCCCTGTTGATTTTTTTTGGGTTAAATGTATATGTACTTGTGCAGATGAGAAAAAAATCAACATTATAAACAAATTATCTAATATTTATAAGTATAATTTTTATTCAGGTAAGTAAAGAGTTTGGAAGCATTTGCTTTCATCCTACAATAAAAATTAAGAGACTAGGAGATAGCACAGGGGATATGCTTTCTGGAGCCTACCAGTAATGATCCCTGAGCATGGATCCAAGTGTACGTCTTGAGCATTGCTTTTTGTGGCCCCAAACCTACCAGACAATTCAAGTAAGGAAACTAGAAATCAACAACTACAAAGAGATCCATGAGATACACTAGATAATTGAAGTCAAAGGGCAAACCATTGCCACCCATAGATCGATTCCAAGATTCAATATGCTGAAGCAGAAGCCCAGAAAATGAAACAGCAGAAACAGTATCAGGAAAATAAAAATTCAATTTGTATTTGTTAGGGTGAAGAATAGGGACAACTTTGAAAGTTAAAAACTTTCCACAAGCAGGAAGATACAAACGTTGTTTTTAACCTTAGGAGCAACTTACAGTATCTGAGAGTGAAAATTAGAGAAAAGTGCCATTAGGAGTTTTTCTAAAAAAAGAAATATAAAAGTTGCCAATATTAAATATTTCTGGAACATTTTATTCTTAACAAAACTTGCTCTCAAAAATACTAATTTTTAGATCATAATTGATTAGGGTCTGACCATAGCCTAAATACTCTAAAGAATAGAAAACCCAATTCCATCTGAATTCAACATTGGGGAAAAATAAAATGTCACTAATTCTCTCTAGCCTAGGCAACCTAATATTTAATCAAACTTATGGAGCTGCATAGGCTCATTAAGATTAATATCTAGTCACAGTACTGTTTTGAGAATGATGCATATCACTCAAATTTTATATTATTACAGCCATTTTTTACTGTGCTTATGCAAAACAACCACTTTTGTAAGTTCTAACTGGGGTTCCTACCTCCAACAGAAAACAAAAGAGAATGGCTCAATATTTTGAACAAAAAGGAATAGTTATTGAGTTACACCTTATTTTACCAAAAAAAGTCATCCATGGTTTCTTATTTTGTCACCAAATCTAAGATTGTCTTATATGTAAAACTGGATTGCTACTTAAATTCTTCTATTAAAATTATTATATTTTAATTGGCTTCCAATAATTCTGTTAAGTCAACTATCCACATAGTAAACATTTATTTGTAAGGCATTACATCTTTGTTTTGTGGGGATATTTTAGGGATTTTCTCTTTGGTTTTAAAGAAAATATTGGCTAGAATATATCTACTGTAATATTTGTTTGTAGTTATTTTTATAAGTGACATTTATTAATATGTGACTTTAGTATCTTTTAGACATTGTAGAAAAATCTGTCCATTGATACTATTTTCATCAAATTCATTTATATTCTCCCATCTTCAGACTCAAATTACAATGATAGTGTCTATTTCATGATATCCAATGTCTTTAATACTCTTTCTTGTTTCTTATTTTCCTCTATAATTTATTCTATTTTCTGACCAATCTATTTTTAATTTTAATAAACCTTTGCTTATTTATGTCCACACTGATGTTAAGCCCATATACTTAGTTTTAAAATTTTAATAAGGTCTTTTTCAATTTTATTATCAATTTGTAATTATATTTCAAAGTTAAAATAAATTACTCACACTTATTCCTATAAAAAAACTATTCCTATAAAATGCTATCACCTTGTTTCAAATTCAGTTTTTAAGAACACTGTCTTGTAGATCTTGTTTTATAATATCAACTATGATTTTCTTGGCTATAATTTTTTCATTACTTGTTGGAACACTCTGTTTTACCCTAAACAAAGTAAATCCCACCTTCCTCTTTCCTTTTCACCAATCCCTTTGACATGTAAAAATCCATTTAGACCAGATTAATCTGATAGGAATTTTTGTCTCTCATTCACCATTCACCCTCTGGATGAGATTTGAACTTGTAAATAAATAGAAGTTTCAGTTTGGTGAGCCTGGAGATTAGAAAATGAGAAGGCACCCTATTTCATAATTTTCTCCCTCATGACTATCTTGATTTATTAATTCAATCGTTGACCCAGCTTCAGACCCACTCACCCTGGGCTGAAAATACGACTATTGGATTTATTTACAATTACTAATGAAATTTTATTAAATGTGTACACACTGAGCAAAACTCTTAATGACATTATTTTTCCTTAGCAAATATTCTTTATATGTACTGATCCATAACCTTGAATACTCAGAAAATTATTTTCTTATTTTTTCCTTTATTTAAGTACCATGATTAGATATATGATTGTAACTGGTTTTCAGTCAAAAAAAAAAAACCTTCATCAGTGCAACATTTCCACCACCAATGCTCCCTATCTCCTCCTTCCACACACATCTCATTCATTAACATTGTTATGATAGTGTAGTCATCTCTCTAACTACACTTTCCACTGTTTGTTGTGAGCTTCACATTGAGAGCTGGTCCTTCCTGCCCTCATCTCTGTTGTCTCTGGGCATTATTCAATAATGTATTTTCTTTTTTTTAAAACCCATAGATGAGTGAGACTATTCTTTGTCTATTTCTCTCCCTCTATCTTATTTCACTCAGAATAATAGATTCCATCTACATCCATGTATAGGAAAATGTCATGACTTCATCTCTCCTGGTGGCTGCATAATATTCCATTGTGTATATGTACCAAGATTGATAAACCACTAGCAAATATAATAAAGAAAAGGATAGAAAGAAACTTAATAAACTGGATTAGAAATGAATGGGGAAAATCACTACAGATACTAGAGATTCAAAGGGTAATCAGAGACTACTTTGGAAACTCTATGCCATGAAACATAAAATGCTGAAAGAAATGGATAATTCTTGGACTCTTATAATATTCATAAAATTGACTGACTTGAAGTCATCTTTCATACCGTGGAAGACTTAACCTTTTATTCCTCTTTATCCCTAGCCTTTAATCCTGTAATGTTTGGACAAACTATACCTACATTCACCAATCCTGCTCTTTACTTTTGTGTCTCCAAATATTATACTGCTAATATGTCAGCTTAGCCTTCAAGTGACTTTCTGTTTCCTGTTTTCTATACAACTTGAGAATTATAAAATATCTTTAGATGAAACTCGCAGAGACAGGTATACTCTTTCATAAAAATTTTCTTTGATCTAGTCATATCACTCATATCCTAGCCATCTAGGCAGACTATCTACTTTCATTTTCACTTGTATGTTTCAATAGTATATTAAAATCTCTTCTTGCCTCTTCCCCTCTTTATTGTTGACTGGTGACAAGTCAACTCTTTTCTCTGCAATACTTAAAAATCAATGAATATCTGAGGGGGAAAGTGTCACATAGACTCTTAAACTTATCTTAGTGTATTTTCTTTGCGTATTTCCTTAGTGTATTTCTTCTTAAACTTATCTTAGTGTATTTTCTTAAATTATCTCTTATAAACTATTAAATACCACAAACCAAGTCAATACATTTTAAATCTAGTTTCCTAGTAGTTTGTGGTAAGAGCTGCATTGTTCTGCGATAAGCCTTTGAGGCATCATTACTCTTAGTGGAAAAATTACCATTTTATTTATGGGGCAATGAAAACATTCTCATACTTATAAGAATGCAGAAAAATTTAACAACCATCTTAAGCCATAGGTACTGAAATAAGAATTAGGCAAGATTAAATAGAAAGAAATTTAAATAAAGAAGAGATCAAAGGGGTCAAAATAATATTAAACATAAATATAAATACATAATTATTTATATATAAATTTTAAAACTAATAACAAATAAAACATCCCAAATAAGGTCAGCCCCCATAGATGCAAACATGCAGGAAGAAATAAAGCAATAGTATTATTGAGATCCTTGCTTCCTTTAAAAAGCAATCTAATAAGGGCTAATATCAAAGACATACAAGGTACTGATAGAACTTAAGAAGAAAAGAATTTTAACCCCATCAAAAAATTGGGAAGAAGAAATAAACAGACAATTTCTCAAAGAAGAAATACAAAAGGCCAAAAGCACATGAAGAAATGCTCCGCATCACTAATCATCAGGGAGATGCAAATTGAAACAACGATGAGGTACCATCACATACCACAGAGACTGGCATGCATCACAAAATACAAGAAAAATATGTGCTTGCAGAGATGTAGAAAGAAAGGAGCTCTCATTTACTGCTAGTGTAAATTCAGTCTAGTCTAGCTTTTATAGAAAACAATATGGAGATTCCTCAAAAAACTGGAAATTGAACTCCCATATGATCCAGCTATACCACTCCTAGGTATATACGCTAGGAACACAAATATACAAAACAAAAAATGCCTTGCTCACAATTATATTCATTGCAGCACTAGTTACAATAGCCAGACTCTGGAAACAACCAAGATGCCCTTCAACAAATGAAAGGCTAAAGAAACTGTGGTACATATACACAATGGAATATTATGCAGCCGTCAGGAGACATGACATCATGAAATTTTCCCACACATGGCACATGGATGTGCATGGAATCTATTATGCTAATTGAAATAAGTCAGAGGGAGAGACATAGATACAGAATAGTCATATTTATCTATGGGTTTTAAGAAAAACAAAATACATTATTGAATAATGCCCAGAGACAACATAAATGAGTGCTGGAGGGACCAGTTCATGATATGAAGCTCACCACAAAGAGTAGTTTACTCAGTTAGAGAAATAAGTACACTGACAACTATGGTGACAATGTCAATGAGTGAGGAACGTAGAAAGCCTGTCTAAAATACAGGCAGGGAGGGGATGAGGAAGATGGGGGCATTGGTGATGGTAATGTTGCACTGGTGAAGGGTGGTATTTTTTGTGTGATTGAAACTCAATTACAATCATGTCTGTAATCAAAGCACTTAAAGATATTGAGAGAGAGAGAGAGAGGGAAAAGAGAGACAGAGAGAGAGAGGGAAAAGAGAGAGAGAGAGAGGGAAAAGAGAGAGACAGAGAGAGAGAGAGAGAGAGAGAGGAGGCGGGAAAGTGGGAATGTTAATGGTGAAAAATGTTCATGGGTGAAGAGTGCCATACATTGTAAGACTGAAACTGAATCAATCATGAACAACTTTGTAATTACGGTGTTCAAATAAATGAAAGAAAAATAAAATAAAATAAAATTACTCTTCTAAAAATTAATAAAATAAAATAAAAAGAAATCTACATAATTATTAAAATTTACTATTTTCATAAAAGGATACACAAATAAATATATAAATATTTTGTATTATGCATTTATAATATATAACATAATATAAATCTATATCAATAAAATAGTGCTAAGTAAAATGGAAAAATATGTGCCAGTAATATCAGTAAGTCTATAATTGTTAAATATTCTAAAATAAATTTAAAAGAATTAGTTTTCTTGTTATTAGTCTATAGTTATATAATTATTTTAAGTAAGTAGTCAAAATAAAATTCTGACTTAGCGAATCAAAAGTGCTCCAAGTTTTATAAAAATATATATATTCATGTTATCTCTTTGACATGTTTGTTTTTCCTTCTTTCCTTTAATTCTTCTCTAAATAAATTTATTTCAATAAAGATTATTTGGGGATAGCTTCCTAAGTTTAAGGTTGGGTGGTATATGCCAACCATAGGTATAGTAGCTTTATTTTTCAAAAAAAAAAGAACTCTCAAATCAAGCCTGAATAGGTCAGAGGCCTTTCCAGGGTATGAATTCCCAAACAAGCAACTGCTAATCTTATTTCCAACAACATAGATCTAGTGGCAGTGAAAAGACTATAGCAGTGACATAGGAAAGAGGTGTACAAGTCTACAAAAGGAACCATGGTGAAGTAGCACAAAAACCAATCATATCTTGTGGGTAAAGATTGCAAAACTGAAGAAACAATCAATAGTAATACCCTATAATCTCTGGAATGGACTTTAGAGAGGAAATGATTTGGATGTCCAATAAACTTAACAAAAACAATGAAATATTTTGGCAAAAAAAATCCTCAAGAGGATATGAAAGCAAAAATGAGAAATATATAAACAAAAATCACAGAACTTAATAACTTGGTAAGTGCAAAGAAAACTGGAATATCTCACAGAGTAACAGCTGCTAAGGACAGATCAGTGAGCTTGAACATAATGTGCATAAGAACTCTAGACAAAAACTGAACATGGAAAGAAACTTCAAAATTAACAAAAAGATGACAAGAGAACCTGTTAGGTCCAATGACAGTGGAGGGATATAGTGAAAATAATAACTCAATTTACCTGGGGGCCACAGGAGGCAAAGTCGAAGTGATCCTTGAGTGCAAAGTCTGTAGTAAGCCTTGAACATTGGGGAGTGTGACCCAAATAACTAAAACTAAACAAAACAAAAAAAGATTCTTCTAGGCAGGGCCACAAAATGTTATATGGAGGGCCGTTTGCAGCCCGCGGGCAGCGGTTTGAGACCCCTGGCAGAGCATCCAAGTTTCTTTTCCATCTACTATGGACTAAGAGATGACAACAGTTTTGCAGCATAATTTGAGAATAAGTTGTTCCATAAGATACACTATAAAATATCCTAGCATTTGGGAAACATTCACTAGAATAGCTGAGAACTTTTAAAAATCTAATAACATTGTGCATTTCCACAGAACTGTGCAAACTAATATCAAAATAAAGCACTAAAGTTGAAAACAAAATTTTTTGTTTGCGAAGGGGCATAAAACAAAACACTAAATTCATACAGTTAAAGCAAAATTTAACCAGCAACAGAGTGACGGATGCAAATATGGTCAAAAGATTAGCCTAGGAGAAAGTTACAAGAGGTCTGAAAGCAGCTTCTCCTCCACTGGGATTTGACTGGGCTTGGCTCCTCCGTCTTCTGTGGAAGCTACTCGGGTCTCCTCGATAATCACTTGCAGGTTGGGGGTGTCATGTTCCTGGCAAAATCACCTGCGGTAGAGGAAAGAGAGTTGGCGTCAGCATCTAGGACACTGCCCAGAGTCATCACCTCTCTCCCCTTCACTTCTGACATTTGCTCAGCTAGACTTTATTTCATATTTGATGAAACAGTATATAACAACATAGATTTAACAGTAACTCAGAAACTTATAGTCAAAGCAACATATATTAAAAAAACTAAAAGATCTACTTTAAGACAAGATGAATCTCACAAAAATACCAAATTGCATAGATGGCAATCTGATGGCATAGCTGGCAAAAAACTTTGGCCATAATCTCTCAAGGTCAATAGACTAAACATACCAATTATGAAGCACAGGCTTGCAAAAACGATTAGAAAATTGAACCCAACATTTTTGAACATATAATAAACATATTTGAACAGTCAGAAAAAATAAAAACTCAAAGTCAAAGAGAATCATGAAAACAACCACCTTAAAAAGATGGTGATGGCCCTACTTCTATTAGAAAACATAAACTTCAGGTTTATGGTTATAAATGGTTATAAGAGACAGTGAATATCTTTTCTTAATGACCAAGGGACATATATTCCTCAAAGAACTCAAACTACTAAACATATACACACCCAATGAAGGACCAGGAGAATGCTTAAATCAGTTAGACATTGATAGCAACACAAGAGTAGAAGGACACTTTACAATGCTATAACACCTCTCAATATATCAATTAATTAAATTTCTGTAAGAAATTTCTTGCCAGGGCCAGAGTAGTAGCACAGTGGGAGGGTATTTCTTTGCCTGGCACACTGCAGATCCAGGATGGACCTGGTTCAATTCCTGACATTCCATATGGTCCCTCTAGCTAGGAGCAATTTCTGAGCACATAGCCAGGAGTAACCATTGAGTGTCACTGGTGTGCCCCCCCCCCAAAAAAAAACAAACAAAAAACCAAAAAAAAAAAAAAAACCTAAAAAGAAATTACTTGCCTTGAAGGAAGAAATGTTAGAGAGGGAATTAGTAAATAAATGCTAGGACACAAAACATACTTTCACAAAATAAAGAGGATAAAAATCACACCAAGTTCTTTCTCAGACCATGAGGTGCTAGATATACAAGATAATCATAAACAGAAACTGTTTGTAAGAACAGATAGATAATGCAAACACCTGGTAACTATATAGTTCATTTTTGAACAACTAGTGGGTCAGAGATAAAATCAAAGAGGAAGTTAAGAGATTCCTGGAAACAAATAAGAATGAGGATATGAGCTACCAGAAATGGTAAAACACAGCAAATACAATATTAATAGGGACAGTGACAGCTATGCAAGCAATCTTCTGAAAGGAAAAGTGCCCACATAAATAACTTGACTTCAGAAAATAAGAAATTGGAAGCTAACAAATAAAAGAACGACAGGCAGACAGGAGGAAGGAAATAATAAAATCTAAAGAAGAAATTAATGGTTTGAGTTAAAGAAAAAAAGCCCAAAGAATCCAAAGGATCATCGAAACCAAGAGATGGTTCTTGAAAAGATAAAAATGATCAATCAACCACTAGCAAAAACAGAAGAAAAGAGATTGCTAATAGCATAAATCAGAATGAAAAATGAGTATGTCACAACAGACACCACAAAAACTCAAAGGATTATTAAATATTACTTTGAGAAACTTTATGCCACTAAAGAATCTAGAATAAATGATTTTTTTTTTAATTTGGGCTATACCTAGCAGTGACCAGGAGTTTCTTCTGGTTCTGCACTCATGTGTCTTGCCTAGAAGACTCTGGGGACCATATCGGATGCCTAAGACAGAACCCGGTTTGGCCTTTTGCAAAGCAAAGCTCTCCTCACCCACCCCTGTCCTATTGATGAATACGCTAAATGGATAAATTCTTGGACTCATATAGCCTCTAAGACTGAACAAAATGACTTGAATACCTGGACAGCCCTTTAACTACTAATAGGCATAAATAAAAAATAACAAGAACAAACTGTGCTAGCTTAGATATAGAGACAAGACTTTCATTCGCTGCTGGTAGGAATGCAGACTGTTCCAGCAGAAAACAATAAGGACATTCCTCAAAGAAACTAGAAATTGGTATTCATTCAATCCATCAATATTGTTCCCGGGAATAAACCCTAAACACCAAATCCATAATGCAGAAAAGGCATCTGCACTCCACTGTTCATTAGAGTACTATTTACAATAGTCAAAATCTGGAAACAGCCAGGTGCCTGAGAACAGATAAGTGGATAAAGAAACAATGGAAAATGCAACTGTGAGAAAAAACTAAGATGAAATTTACTTATACATGATTGACATGAATAGTCATGGATAAAATCATGCTTCGTGAAATGAATCAGAGAGAGAGAGAGAGAGAGACAGACATAGGATGATAACACTCATCAGTGGGATATTAAACATAGTATGATAAAGTACCCAAAGACAATAAAATGATGGTGCAGACAAAGAAGTTCAGCTAGGACAGAAAGAACACTTCGATAATGATAATTTGAAATAATCAAAGGATATAAAGTGAGAAGCATGATACCCCTTCAATAACAGTGTTGCAAACCATGGTGCCTAAAATGAGAAAAGGGGTAAAAAAGAGACATGTCAGAAAGATGTCTGCTATAAAGATAGGCAGGAGGCATGGAGTAAATGGGAGAGAAATTGGGAAATTGGTGGTGAAAAATAAACACTGATGAAGGGTGTTGTTACATTGCATAACTGTTCCGTTTTTCTCTCTGTAACTTAAAAAATTAATTTGCTGCACAGAAAAAATTTAGACGTACAATAACCAAGTAAATAAGAAGTCAATGTAAATATAGTAAAAGAAACTGAAAGATATATAAAATTACTTAAATTTATAACTAAAATATAAATATGCTATTTAAATGAAACATTTTAATGAAAAATTTAATGAAAATTTGAAAAATATTTTTTTTTATTTTTTGTTTGTTTTGATTTGGGACCACACCTGGTGACACTCAGGGATTACTCTTGGCTATGACTCAGAAATCACTCCTGGGTCAGGCACCATATGGGACGCTGGAATCAAACCCAATTCTGTACTGGGTCAATTCATGTGCAAGGCAAATGCCCTACCACCATGGTATTCCTCTGACCCCTGAACATATAATTTCTATTATTTTATTAAAACATATCTGACCCTAAAAACAAAGTTGATCAAAATACATACAATTACAACATTTCATATATATCAACATAATACACTCTAATAAAAACAATTTCTAGTTGATGTTTAAAAGTTAACTGTACATGTGGAAGACTCAGATTTTATCCCTTACATAAAATGAATCTCTCACTGCAAAATCCAAACACAGAGCCAGGAATAGCCTGGATAAGCACCATCAGTTGTGGTTATCTGATCCACATTCTCAAGTTTTACTAAAATTTAATAAATATGCTGCTGCAAGAGGCTTCTGTCTTGCAGCGCCAGTGCAATTTTGGTGAATCCACTTCAGGGAGAGTGAGTTGCTCGGACCGGCATATGAAGAAATATGAAATATGAAATAAATGAAACCACACACAGAGAATGTGGGGTCAACTCGTTTTTGGCAGGAGTGCGACAAGTTTATTTTCCAAACGGGATTTTATAGGGGTAAGTCAGTCACAGGTGAAGAATAATTATAATCACAAAGCAAAATATAACAGTAATAATACATAAGCTATGGGTGTGCCTGTAAAAATTCTAAGTTATAAAGAAGAAGGTTCCAACTCAAGACAACTCTTTGTGAGCTTACTTCAAATGCAAAATCAGGATTAGGTGGAAGTAGGAAATATCTAGAAACTTGATCTTCCTGAACTGGACTCTACTGTTTTATAGGTCAAGTAAAGGAAATAGCCAATAGCCCAGGGTTCTGCTCTCTGGCTTTGCCCTTGATCACCAGAAACTGCAGCAGCAAGAACATATTTGAAAAAGAGAAAAAACATTGTCTTAACTTATAGGTTCTAAATATTATCCAGAAGAAGGGTTCTCTTAGTAATTTTTGGTGCTAGAATTTCTAAGCCAAATTATTTGATAGAGGCCACAATTTTGCCTGAGATTTACAAACGAGAGAAGCCAAATAATGACTGAAAATGTACTCTTCGGAAATTCCTCAACCATCCACACGGGAAAAAGGCGTCCACGGCAGGCCTTTTGAGGAACCTCATGGGGGTAATTTCAGTTCTCCCCACCAGGAAAATTTGATGATACATCTGGTGAATTGAGTTCCCCTAAAAGTTTATGTATGCGTGGCAATATGCAATATTTTATATTTAAAGTGAATAAATCAAAATGATTTTGCTTACATATGCAATGCTTACCATAACAAATTTAGTTTATATTTAGAATCTCTTAAAGATCAAAAATAAAAAAAAAATTTAAGTAATGAGAACACTTAAGATCTACTCTTAAAAGTTTTCTAATATAATGAATAATAGTGGTAAATAGAGCTATTTTGTTGTATACTAAAATTCCTTCATTTTATAATGCAATATTTATTGACTTTTTGCTTTTAAAGAATTCAAACTTCAAAAGTTTGGATTATTCACAAATATTGACATGTAACAGAGCGCATCATGTCAAAGCAACAAAACAAAATGAAGAAAATTCCCAAATGTATTGAATTAACTACAATTAAGCAAAAGGTACAATAGCTAAATGCATTAGTCTAAATACATTAGTACAGCTAAAGGCATTAGTCTTACAATATATTTTTTAAAATATCTACTGCTTTGGGTAACTAAAAAGATAGTATAATGTGAAGGGTATTTTCCTTGAAGGCAGTAGACTATAGATATATCATGGGCAAACCATGTGGTTCCCCCAATCCCTAATAGGAGTGATACCTTAATACACAGGCATGAGTATGCTCTAAGGGTTGTCAGATATGGACCAAAACTAAACAAGTCATTCACTTGCCAGAAAGACTGTACTGTGACTGGGGATGGTAAGATGTTTGCTTTGCATAAAACTGACTCCAGTTCTATCTCTCCAAGCACCCCAGCACCCTAAACACAGTTAGGAGTAAGACCTTAAGTTGAGTAATGTTGGGTATCCTCCCCCAACAAAAATAAAATGAATCACTATAACTATCAATTAAGTTAATAAAAACATAGCATAATGACATCAGGTTAGATACTATACAGAAAATATTATGAATATAAGGTGACTAACTGTTTTCAGCACAACAAATCCAAAGCAACAACGAAGTGATCTAATGATAAGTGGCAAGAATTATAAATAAAATATTAGTTAAAAACAGTGAAAATTAAAAAGAAGCTGATCAATAATATCAAAATATACTTTTATAAAAAATCAATGCCATATGTAACATTTACTGTCTTTAATATTCTCAACGTTCTTGTACACTCAATATTGTACCCAATAGGCAAATAATATAAAAAATAATCCCAAAATTTAAACTATATTTTTATTATTGAGTTTAGAAAATATCTCAACCTGTTAATATTATAAAATGGTCAGATTGGGAAATTAAATAATCACATAATATTATTTGGTTTTTATTGCTATGTTTTATTTATCTAAAATAAATACATGGTCTATTTCTTCCAGTACTTACATAAATACACAGATCCACTTAAAGAATGCCAAAATTGTCTTTGGTGGCATAATTTGTATTAGTTAAATTCCGAAGTTTTTTTTTTTATCAAAATACATTAGGGGTGCTGGAGCAATAGCACAGTGGTTAGTCTTGCACACGACTGATCCATGATGGACCTCAGTTCAATCCTCAGCATCCCATATGGTCCCCCAAGCCAGGAGCTAATTCTAAGCGCATAGCCATGAGTAACCTCTGAGTATCACAGGGTGTGGCCCAAAAACAAACAAAAAAAAAAAACCAAAAACAAAAACAAAAAACAAAAAATCCATTAGTGAAACAGTATTTCCTATACTATTGTCTATATCAAAGTGCATTGCATCAGATTTTTTTAAAAAGTGTTAACCTATATATTCTTATATGATTACATCTTTAAAGAAAAATATTCCTTTGCCATTCCTTCTGTGTATTTTATCTTTTAAGGCTGGGTTATATGTGATTCTAACATCAGTTTTTTTTTGTTTGTTTGTTTTATAATTTTTATTTTGATCATAGTGGTTTACATATTGTTGACAATAATATTTTAGGTACATATTTACATAAAATCAGGGGGGATTCCCATCACCAAATTGTCCTCCCTACACCTCCGTTTTTGTCCTACCTCCCATTTCCTCTTCCCTCACCCCAGGGCGGCTAGAATATGTGGTCCCCTCTGTCTCTAACCTACTACTTAGTAGTCTTGCACCTGTTTGGTCTTGATGCGTCCCTTATTTCCCCCTCTAACTGGAGGCAGGACTAGCTAGTTCAAGTTGCGTGGTTTTGCCTGAAAAAGAGAAAATAAATAAACTGGGGTAAAAGTCTAATACCCCGAAAATGGGCGGAATCCTTCTAGAGGCTCTCATCATCGATTTGGGAGATGAAGGAGAAAAAGAAGGTGAAACACTCCACCAGTACCAAAAGAAATGTTAAATATCCAGTGAGGGCTCCAGCTATATCGATAAGCACCACAAAAACCAGACTAAAAAACAAAACAAAACAAACAAAAACAAACAAACAAAAAACATGCCATGGTCTTGAAATGAGAAACATGGCATAGCACATAACGAAAGAAAAGAAAGGAAGAGAAAAAAATAAGTATAATTGGGGACAACAATTTCAATAATCACACCCAAACAGAGAAATCGACCAAAATAGATAGGTAAATAAAAATAATAATAACAATAATAAATGAAGGTAATATATATATGTATATATATACATATATATATATATATATATATATATATATATATATAAATAACCAAGGTTTTGTGCTTTTTGTATTTTTGTTTTTTCCCTTTGTTTTTTAAGGCTGGATGAATGGTATCTAATCACCTGAGATCTAAGTTGATTCCACATGACATATTTTCAAGGTAGGAGATATCCCTGTATTGTAAACAACTGTGAGTTCCTATCTCTAGTAGATAAGAGCTCTTGTTTTTTATATGTAATATTTCCCCTTTATTTAGTGTGCCTTTGCAGGGGGAAGTGGTGCTACATTATAATGTCGGTGTATTTGGGGGTGGACAGTGGGGATAACAGAAACAGGTCACATACCCAAAAACGATAAAAAAAAGGAAATAAAAATGTATGTGCTCACAAATGTATATGTAGGACAAACATTTAAAAAATAAATTAATTAATTAAAAAAAAAGAAATAAAATGAGTTAGCGAAGTTTTTAAAGGACCAAAGTGGTGCTAAAGACTACCTTACATTTAGGGGAGAGCAGGTAAAGAGGTGGTGTATTACAGGTCTTATGCCTATGTTGGAAGTACAGTTTTTCCCATTGTCTTTTGGGTTTTTCTTGTGGTGTGTGGGTTCCCAGGCATCTTCCTATCACACCCCCTGACCTTCTTCAGATTGGTAAAAATTTGCGGCAGGGAGGTCTTGGAAGAGTTCTTGCATTGGGGATACTTTTGGACCTAGGTTTCAAAAAACAGTCCACGTTAGGGGGAGTTGGTAGGGAGGGCCTCGTAGCATGAGTCCGCAGGGGAGTTGGCTGTCTTTTCTTGCAGGAGACGAGGTGTGGGTTTAACTGGGTGTCCTCTCGCCTGGGTGCTGGGTACTGGTTCGTTGGGTAGGAGGTCGATCTTGATGCCTAATAGATTAAGGACTGAGGGTGAAGAGTTTTAATATGGTGGGAGATCTGGATGGGATTGAGGGGTGAAGGGATAGTTGGATTTCCGGAGGGGAGAGAGGGGAAGGTATATGGGAGGGGTATGAAGGGAGAGAAAAGAGAAAATACCTTAGAAAGAAAAGGAGAAGAGAAAGGGAAAAAAGTAAAGAGAAGAATAGAAAAAAAAAGTAGTGAGAAGAGAGGAGAGAATAGCAAGGGAATGCTGGTTTGGTTGAATGTGTTCGAAGAATAGAGCCTGTAGTTTAAGTCTGTATGTCGCAGGTACTGCTTCGGTGGTCTGACTGGTCACGTGCTTCAATTCCTAAAAGAAGGTATAACCTAGAGATAAAGTGTATGTTAAAGAGTTTTCTCGTGGCCATCTCGTAGTGCAAGCAAGGTATGGTATCTCGTGTGGTATCCCGAGTTGCCATCTTAGTTTGTCCGCCCTTTGTATCCAAGGGCGCCTGTGGACAGAAAAGCTGAGAGGTTATTTAAAATATAGTAAGATAAAGTCATTAAAACATAGTGTTAGTTATTTAGTTACTCATACCTTCCAATATATGTTGCACAGTAACAAACATTAGATTACATTATTCATGAAGGCTGTATTTGAGTTTTTTTTTTTTATCCTTCTTGAATGTGAGTTTCTTTTCACACAGTTAAACCAATAGGTAACATCATTTTGTAGGAATCATGAAGAGATCATTAAGTGGGATCTCAGTGTTTCCTTCTTAATTTGGACAATAATTACAACCCAAGCACAAAGATTTCATTGCTCACAGAATTGTTCCAAGAATAAGATCACCATGCTTCTTCTAAGGAAAAAAACCTCCCCCTGTCAGCTCATGTCACATTCATACACTATGAAACTCACTCTGAGTTTATCTTCTAATCAAGTTATTGACAAGTCAGCCCAGCCAAATGTTCTTTCTATAAAAGCTAAGCTTCTTTCCTCCAAGGAAAACTTGCCACCTAATGATCACCAATTTATTTTTATTAGGCTCCACATCTGACAAGGGCAGAAAATTAACATTCTTGAGTCCCTGAAGCATGGCAGATGCTATACTGTACATTTTGTCTACTTTGTGTAGTTTAAGATCACCCATGAGATGGAACATCACCATTAGAAGAAGAGGTGATTGCAGCAGAGGCTAAATGTTGTGTCCATGGCCACATTACTATTATTGATCAGACCATGATTTAAAGTAAGAACTGACTAATTCTAAGTCTGTTTTCTCCTTACAAAACTCCTAACATACTGAAAGTATGGTCTCATCGCAAGCAGCATAAAATTCAGGAAGGTCATTATAAATGCAGATTTTGCAGTGCTCCAGTTTAATTGAATTGGCAATTTAAAAAGGAGCACTGCCCAAGTGATTTTATGCATATTAATGTTAAAGAACAGTTTCATTGATGCATTCCAGATTTGAATATCAAGTAACCAAATGAAAGGTGAGTATGTATTGGTTAGTCATCAGTGTAGAGCAGAGAGGTGAACTAGCATGTAATGGACAGGGACAGAAAAGCCAAGTTTTGAGCAATTGAAATTTATATAAAAGGCATTTAATCAAAGATATTCAGAAACTAATTGCAGATTCTAGCAGAAACCAGAAAGTCATGAGAGCACATAGAAAACATGCTTTACATATGGCCAACCACATATTTGTTCACAGCACTCTATATGGTCTCACAAGTCCTGCTAGAGGAGATCTGAGTAAAGAGCCTAATGTAAGCCCTGAGCACCAGCAGTTGTGGACCAAAAATGAGAGGAGAGAATGAAAAAAAAAAGAAGAAAGGAAGTCAGAGAAGGAGGAAGGGAGAGAGGGAAGAAATGAGAGAGGGAGAGAAAGAAAAATGTATGTATACATTATTCATCAACATGGAAAAGAATATAGTGTCATTAATATAAATAAAATTAAAGAGGCCTTGCTGCTATCCTACTAACATGTGAAGGTTCATCATATCTGGGAATTATTTGTTTCCAAGGTGTAGACCTAGAAACCTTGTATTGAAAAATCTTTTTAAAAATTTTTAATATGGAAAAAATATCTCTGACAGTTGAAGTTTTTGAGTGAATGGACATAATTTTCTAGAGAAATATAGAATAACTTCACTATCTCAACCAGTACACACACAGAGAGATACAAATACATGCATTAGAGGTGCTCTAGTATTTCTATAATATAAATATATGCTCTGCTTAATTAAACATGGAAATTCTCTGGTTGCCAAAGCTAAATGATTATGTTAATTATCCTAGTGTGTTAAAATTCTAATGTGCTTAATTCAACTGATCAAAATAGAAGCATGGTTTGATGTTAAATAATTGCACGTGTCTTCCATTCCTATCTGATTCATGCTAGCCAAGAATACAGAGCAACACAAATAGTAGCCAAATTCTATAATGAAAGACAAACCAATAACTGAGTTTTCTCCTTTCATTTTCTGTTTATATTCAAAACGAGGATTGATAGATCAATTTATTCAAAGCACATACAATCAATATTCAATTTAATATAAGATCTGATGACTAAATTTTGATCTCTTGACTATAAAATGTAGATAGATAACGACTGCATAGAAGTATTTTAAAATTTTTCTCTATTTCGTCATAAAAAATTACTTTAAACACTTAATACTTGCCTTGTTTTTGAATGTTTAATACACAATGTCAAATGTTCTTTCAAGGTGATCAATTCTGGCATGTTTGGGAATATTCTATACAGAACACTGAACAGAAGAACCCTTAGAGAATAGTTTATGTAGTTTACTCAATTCACATCACTATGACTTTTTGAATCCTCCGAAATTTCATTTTTCACAGCTGCAGATGACACATGCAAGTTGGCTTTTGGGAGTAGCAGAGAATCTGGGATAGAGATTGAAGAATGAAACTTCACCAGGAAATATTCCTTCACTTGACAGTTATAGAATGAAAAATAATTCAGTGAGTGAGTAAGAAATGGCTGGATGTGGGGGTTTCCAGGCAGAGTGCTGATTGCTCTACCTGCAGAGTCTCCACCCGGCTGTGCTTCTTCTGAGGAAACTGAGCACCTGAAGGGAGCCCTGTCCTACCTTCTCTGTCTTTCCTGAACTCTGGAAGCTCTCCTCAGAGCCCTGGGAAGCGAACCCCAAAGAAATTACATTCGGAAGCTACCCAGCGAGCCAGTGAGTGAGTGAGAAAAGGCTGCATGTGGGGGTTTCCAGGCAAAGTGCTGACTGCTCTACCTGCAGAGTCTCCACCCAGCTGTGCTTCTTCTGAGGAAACTGAGCACCTGAAGGGAGCCCTGTCCTACTCTTCTCTGTCTTTCCTGAACTCTGGAAGCTCTCCTCAGAGCCCTGGGAAGTGAACCCCAAAGAAACTACATTTGGAAGCTACCCAGCGAGCCAGAAACTGAGCACCTGAAGGGAGCCCTGTCCTACTCTTCCCTGTCTTTCCTGAACTCTGGAAGCTCTCCTCAGAGCCCTGGGAAGCGAACCCCAAAGAAACTACATTCGGAAGCTACCCAGCGAGCCAGTGACTCTCCTCAGAGTCCTGGGAAGTGAACCCCAAAAATACAGCATTTTGAAGCTGCCCAGCAAGCGAGTGAAAACTACGCCTGACCAGTGGGGCCTGACTGTGAAAAACTGTGAGTGCTGCCTGTGTGTGTCTCTCTGCTATCCTGTTGCGTGAACCTCCTGAGAGTGGGCTGAAAAGAGGCTCCAGAAGGCACTTAGCTCCACTTCGCTACGCAGCCGTGTGCTCTTTCTAAAAAAAGAACACCATCACAAGAAGAAAAAAACCACACTAAGAACTGTGCTGGATCACAGAAGCAAGAATTTCTCTCCAGACTGTCTACTCTGCTGTGTGCTCGGGCCTAAGATTTGATCCTGTGTGAGGCTTCATCCACGGAGGACTCCCGTACCTTGGAGGTGAGTTGGCCCATCCAGAAAGGGCGGAGCCAGAGAAGTGTGTTGCCTGCATCATATAACCAATGAATACCACCACAACACGTAGAAAAACCCACAATACAAGTGTGACAATGGGGAAACAACGCAGGCCAGCATCAGACATAGAGAATGAAGATGACAATTCTGATGACCAGTTAACGATCAACCAACTAATCAATCTCTCAGATAAGAACTTTAGAGTAGCAATATGGAATATGCTCAAAGAACTCAAAGAAACCATGAATAGAGTAGAACAGAACACTAATAAGAATCAAGAAAATATGAAGACAGAAATCACAAAACTCCAAACTGAAATAACATGTCAACTAACAGGCCTGAAAAAGTCAGTAAACGAAGTGAATGACAAAATGGATAAGCTCTGGGACAGGGTATCAGAAGTTGAGAATAGACTTGGTGCTGTGGAAGATGAGATACATAACAATTCCATACAACAGGAGAGATTGGAAAAAAATTTAAAACAAAAGAACAGACAATGGAAAAATTAGTCAAAGAATGGAAACAGATGAAAATAGAGGTCTATGATAACATCAACAGAAACAACTTAAGAATCATTGGAGTCCCAGAGACCCAGGAAGAAAATTTCCAGGAAGAATCAACGGTCAAGAACATCATTAAAGAGAAACTCCCAGAGCTAAAGAATATATGTGATCAAATCCTGCATGCTCGAAGAGTACCAACCAAAAGAGACCCAAGAAAAACCACCCCAAGACACATCCTAGTCACAATGACAAATCCCACAGATAGAGACAGAATTCTGAAAACAGCAAGATCAAAAGGGGAAATTACATTCAAGCAAGCATCCTTGAGATTTACAGTAGACCTGTCACCAGAAACACTCAATGCCAGAAAGCAGTGGTGGGATATTGTGACAAGACTGAATGAAATGAATGCTTCACCTAGAATACTGTATCCAGCAAAACTCACTTTCCGGTTTGACGGAAGAATACATGGTTTCACAGACAAGAAACAGCTCAGAAACTTTACAGACTCAAAACCAGTCTTAAGAGAAAAACTGAAAGACCTAATTTAAAACAAGACTAACCAAAAGACACACCAAATTTTGATATAAAGATGGAATTAAATCCCAGGACAATTCTTTCTCTCAACGTCAATGGACTAAATGCACCAGTTAAGAGACACAGAGTGGCGAAATGGATCAAAAAACTCAATCCAACCTTCTGCTGCCTACAAGAAATGCACCTGAATAGTCAGAACAAACATAGACTCAAAATAAAAGGCTGGAGAAAAGTTATCCAAGCAAACAACACCCATAAACAAGCTGGAGTGGCCATACTAATATCAGATAATGCAAACTTTATACTCAGGAAGGTTGTAAGGGACAAAGATGGACATTTTATATTAATCAAGGGGTATGTAGAGCAGGAAGAAATAACTCTCCTAAACATATATGCACCAAATGAGGGGCCAATAAAATATTTAAAACAACTGTTGACAAATCTGAAAAACAATATCAATAACCACACAATAATTGTGGGGAACCTCAACACTGCTTTGTCAACACTGGATAGGTCAACCAGACTGAAACCCAAGAAGAATATACTAGACCTGAGGAGAGAAATGGAAGAAAGAGGCCTAGTGGATATATATAGGACACTCCATCCCCAGAAACCTGGATACACATTCTTCTCCAATGTACATGGGACATTCTCCAGGATAGACTACATGCTGGCACATAAAACATACCTCCATAAGATCAAGAGGATAGAAATTTTGCAGACTACCTTCACTGACACAAGGCTCTGAAATTATTTGTGAATTCCAAAGGGACTCAGAAGAAAAACTTTAACACCTGGAAGTTAAAAAGCCTCATACTCAATAACCAGTGGGTCTGAGATGAAATCAAGAAGGAAATCAAAATGGAAACAAATGACAATAAAGACACAAACTATCAGAACTTATGGGACACAGCAAAAGCAATACTGAGAGGAAAATTTATAGCTTTGCAAGCACACATCAGGAAGGAAGAAGGAGCTTACCTGAGTAGCTTAATGACACAGCTAATAGAACTAGAAAGTGCTCAACAAAAGGACCCAAAAATAGGAAGACAGAAGGAAATAACAAAGCTGAGAGCAGAAATCAACGAAGTGGAAACTCAAAAAAACAATTCGAAAGATCAACGAAAGCAGAAGTTGGTTCTTCGAAAAAATAAACAAGATTGATAGACCACTGGCAAACCTAACAAAGAAAGAGAGAGAGAGAAACTTGATAACTCATATTAGGAATGAAAAAGGAGAGATCACTACTGATATGACAGAGATTCAAAGGGTAATCAGAAACTACTTTGAAAAACTCTATGCCACTAAAAATGAGAACCTGGAAGAAATGGATAAATTCTTGAACTCTTATAATCTTCCACGGTTGAAGGAAGAGGATGTAGCATATCTAAACACCCCCATCACCATTGATGAAATAAAAATGGTAATCAAAAGTCTGCCCAAAAACAAAAGCCCAGGCCCAGATGGATTCACTAATGAATTCTTTCAAACTTTCCAAGAGGAACTACTACCAATCCTGGCAAGACTCTTTCATAAAATTGAACAAACAGAAACACTCCCAAACAGCTTTTATGAAGCCAACATCACCCTAATACCTAAACCAGACAGAGATGCTACGAAAAAAGAAAATCACAGACCAATATCGCTGATGAATGCAGATGCAAAGATCCTCAACAAAATCCTGGCAAATAGGATTCAATGCCTCATTAAGAAGATCATCCACTACGATCAAGTAGGTTTCATCCCAGGAATGCAAGGATGGTTTAACATCTGTAAGTCTATCAACATAAAACACAACATCAACAACAAGAAAAATAAAAACCACATGATTATAGCAATAGATGCAGAGAAAGCATTTGACAAGGTCCAACACCCATTCTTGATCAAAACTCTCAGCAAGATGGGAATGGAAGGAACCTTTCTCAATATAGTTAAGGCCATCTACCACAAGCCAGAGGCAAATATTGTCCTCAATGGAGAAAAACTGAAAGCCTTTCCTCTAAATTCTGTCACAAGACAAGGCTGTCCTCTCTCACCACTCCTATTCAACATAGCACTGGAAGTACTTGCTATAGCAATTAGGCAAGAAAAGGATATCAAGGGAATCCAGATAGGAAAGGAAGAAGTCAAGCTCTCACTGTTTGCAGATGACATGATGCTCTACTTAGAAAACCCTAAAGACTCTACCAAAAAGCTTCTAGAAACAATAGACTCATATAGCAAGGTGGCAGGCTACAAAATTAACACACAAAAATCAATGGCCTTTCTATACACCAATAGTAATAAGGAAGAAATGGACATTAAGAAAACAACCCCATTCACAATAGTGCCACACAAACTCAAATATCTTGGAATCAACTTGACTAAAAATGTGAAGGACCTATACAAAGAAAATTATAAAAATCTGCTCCAAAAAATAAGAGAGGACACGCGGAAATGGAAACACACACCCTGCTCATGGATTGGCAGGATTAACATCATCAAAATGGCAATACTCCCCAAGGCGTTATACAGATTCAAAGCTATCCCTCTAAAGATACCTATGACATTCTTCAAAGAAGTGGATCAGGCACTTTTGAAATTTGTTTGGAACAATAAACACCCTAGAATAGCTAAAGCAATCATTGGGAAAAAGAATATGGGAGGAATTACTTTCCCCAACTTTAAACTTTACTACAAAGCAATAGTTATCAAAACAGCATGGTATTGGAATAAGGACAGACCCTCAGATCAGTGGAATAGGCTTGAATACTCAGAAAATGTTCCCCAGGCATACAATCACCTAATTTTTGATAAAGGAGCAGGAAATCCTAAATGGAGCAAGGAAAGCCTCTTCAACAAGTGGTGTTGGCACAACTGGCTAGCCACTTGCAAAAAATTGAACTTAGACCCCCAGCTAACATCATGTACGAAGGTAAAATCCAAATGGATTAAAGACCTCGATATCAGACCCCAAACTATAAGATATATAGAACAACACATAGGCAAAACTCTCCAGGACATTGAGACTACAGGCATCTTCAAGGAGGAAACTGCACTCTCCAAGCAAGTGAAAACAGAGATTAACAGATGTGAATATATTAAGTTGAGAAGCTTCTGCACCTCAACGGAAATAGTGCCCAGGATACAAGAGCCACCCACTGAGTGGGAGAATCTATTCACCCAGTACCCATCAGACAAGGGGCTAATTTCCAAAATATACAAATCACTGACAGAAATTTACAAGAAAAAAACATCTAATCCCATCAAAAAATGTGGAGAAGAAATGAACAGACACTTTGACAAAGAAGAAATACAAATGGCCAAAAGACACATGAAGAAAATGCTCCACATCACTAATCATCAGGGAGATACAAATCAAAACAACAATGAGATACCACCTCACACCACAGAGAATGGCACACATCACAAAGAATGAGAACAAACAGTGCTGGCGGGGATGTGGAGAGAAAGGAACCCTTATCCACTGCTGGTGGGAATGCCATCTAGTTCAAACTTTATGGAAAGCAATATGGAGATTCTTCCAAGAACTGGAAATCGAGCTCCCATAGGACCCAGCTATACCACTCCTAGGAATATACCCTAAGAACACAAAAATACAATACAAAAATCCCTTCCTTACACCTATATTCATTGCAGCACTATTTACCATAGCAAGACTCTGGAAACAACCAAGATGCCCTTCAACAGACGAATGGCTAAAGAAACCATGGTACATATGTACACAATGGAATATTATGCAGCTGTCAGGAGAGATGAAGTCATGAAATTTTCCTATACATGGATGTACACAGAATCTATTATGCTGAGTGAAATAACTCAGAGAGAGAGAGAAAAATGCAGAATGGTCTCACTTATCTATGGGTTTTAAGAAAAATGAAAGACATTCTTGCAATAATAAATTTCAGACACAAAAGAGAAAAGAGCTGGAAGTTCCAGCTCACCTCAGGAAGCTCACCACAAAGAGTGATGAGTTTAGTTAGAGAAATAACTACATTTTGAACTGTCCTAATATTGAGAATGTATGAGGGAAATGGAGAGCCTGTTTAGAGTACAGGCGGGGGTTGGGTGGGGAGAAGGGAGATTTGGGACTTGGGTGATGGGAATGTTGCACTGGTGATGGGTGGTGTTCTTTACATGACTGAAACACAAACACAATCATGTATGTAATCAAGGTGTTTAAATAAAAAAATATTTAAATCAAAAAAAAAAAGAAAAATAATTTAAAAATAATTACAAATTCAATGCTTTCCCACACCTTAAAAATAAGAATGGTATGGGGCCGGAGTGGTAGTACAAAGTTAGCACTTTTCCTTGCACACGGCTGACCCAGGACAAATCCGGGTTTGTTCCCTGGCATCTCATATGGTACCTCAAGCCAGGCACAATTTCTGTAGGCAGAGCTAAGAGTAACCCATGAGTGCTGCCAGATGTGACCCAAAAATATACAAACAAACAAAAAAAATAAGAATGGTGAAGAGAATAGGTGAAGGGAAGTGAGAGGACTAATAGTTATGGACTAGTAATTAATGCTGATGCAAAAACAATGCAATACCTAGAGAGAGGTTAATATATACTGTATATTATATTTTAATCACTACCTTGAATTTTAATTTTTGCCATCTTTTTTTATTTTGATTTTGATCATAGTGGCTTACATATCTTTCACATTAGTATTTTAGGTACATATTGACATTGAATCAGGGGAATACCTACCATCAAATTTGTCATCCCCCCTTTCCCATTCCCTTTCTGCAACCCATATCCCCTACCATCACCCCCCAGGCTGCTAGAGTAGGAGGTCCCCTCTTTGTCTAGCTTACTATCAGTGATCATACATTTGTTTGGTTTTGGTACCCTCCCTTGTTTCTCCCTCTATTTGAGAGGCTAACCTAGATAAATTGAGTTATGTGGTTTTGTTTGAGGGAAAGAAAGGCAATAGAATGGGGTAAAGATTAAGCAAAAAAAAAAATTAATTAATTGATAAAAATATGCTGAAAATGGGCAGAGTCTTTCTAGTGGCTATCAGCCTCAGTTTGAGAGAGGACATGAAAAAGGTAATTGAAACTCCAAATTAATTATCCAGTGAGCCTACAGCAATAAAGAGAAGCACCACACATTAGTCTCAGTTCTGAATTCAAATCATGCCGGAATGCAAAAAGAAAGAGAAAGATGAAATAAAATAATATAAAATAAAAAAGAAGACATCAACTTCAATATCTATACCAAAATAAAGTCGTCAAAAAAAACCACAATCAATCAATATATATGTGGGAAAATGATTATTCTGTGCCTTTTTTTCCCCTGCATAGGCACAGTAATTATTGGGGATATTGTAAAGGGAATTTCCTTGACCTAGAAGATACAAGGTTTCTCCATCCCTGAAGTATACTGTCATGGGATTAACTATAGACTCCTTGCATGATCATTTACTCTCCCCTTGGTGCTTTTGTGGTGTATGGAAGACTTCTGCTTCGTCATGGATGGTAAAATAAGTCATCTGTATCTAGAGATCTTGGTGACTGTGCAGCTCAAGGAATGGAGCTTATGATGAAGGCTTTCTTTGTGGTTCTAGCAGTTCTGCTTCTCCAGTGTCCTTTTAATTCATCTTCTGTAGTTGGTGGTCTTGGTCATTATGTTGCTCCTAGGATGGAGCCTGGGACTTAGTCTTCCGTTATGTTTCTGGAAGACCCGTTCACTTACGGTTGTCTCAGTCAGACCTCTGGAATTGGAGATCTTGTTTGTTGAACAGATTGTAGACCAAAAGCTAGGTTAGAGCTTTTTTTTTTGTTGTTGTTGTTGTTGTTGTTGTTGGTCCCGGGATGCATACTGTCTAGTCCTGGTTGTAACAACCAGTCATCTGTATATAGCAATCTTGGTTTTTGCACAGATCAAAGGGTGACATGTCTTGATTTTGTCTTCTCGTTGGCTGGTGAGGAAGGATAACTTGCTCTTAGATCTAGTTATTCCCATTTCCTCGTTGTTGGGTTATCAAATTAAAACTGGCGTATGTTGGCATCAGGGCAGTATTATGAATGCCCTGGAGGGGAGTTGGTTCCTGGAACTGTTGTGGAGAACTCTGTCTTTTCTATGTCTGGGATTTAGGAGTCAAGGCTGGGCGGTCAGTGCCTATTTCCCTGGAGTCTAGGTTGGTTTCCCATGACATACATTCAGTGTGAGATTTTTGCCATCTTCAAGTGACACAATCATATCTTATCCCAAGAGACTCTATTACCATATTTTCCGGCCTATAAGACGACTTTTGAAACAAACAAACAAAAAAAGTCAACGGAAAATAGAGGGTCGTCTTATACACTGTGTATATCCCGAAAAATGTTTCAATATGCCACTAAAAGAAAATTGTCTGAATATTGCCACAAAACAAATTTTCCAACTTGATCCTGCACCAATCACTGCCAGGCTGCTCAGACCACCTCTCTAACTCAGCCAATCCAAGCAGGCTTTTTATGCATGCAAATTAGACAATATTCTGGACCCGAATCTACACTGTCAAAAGCCTGCTCAGATTGGTCAGAGTCAGAGAGGAAGTCTATTACAGTATAACCTTTGGACCTTTGCTTGTTGTGATTGGAAGATACAGTTGCAGCACAGGAACATTGTGTCTTATACAGCAAATATAGGCCTAAGTCTATGTTTTAACTGTAAAATTAGGGGTCTTCTTATACACCGGAAATTACGGTAGTCTGAATTCTCCAAGAGAATTTCTCTTTCTAAGAGAAAAGGAACCAATAAGATATAACCATGCATAAAGACATTTACAATAATGAATTGGCTTTTTGAATTATAGAAGCTGAGAAATTCTTAGATTTACAGTGAGAAAGTTCACCTGTATAAGCCAAAGGTATATCTCTAGGCCATTCTCTAAGGTCTGAGAACTAGAAAGTGTGGTTTAAGTCAGCTGACATGAGTCCCAGAAAATGCTAATTTTGGAACCAAAATAAAGCTTAAAAATTCAATATCCAAGATCAAATTGCCAGGCAAGAGGAGTGTCTCTTTGTTCTATTCAGACCCTGAACTGACCTGATGAAACCCACTTTGGGGAGGGACATCTATTTTACTTGATAAACTAATTTAAGAATTTATCTACTTCAGAAACATCTTAATAAATACACCCAGAATAATTCTTGAACAAATGTCTGTGAAACTCATGATATGTAATTTGGGAATTATAAAAAATCATATACATCAGTACTCCAAAATATGTATTAGCTTATTTCAGGAATTCTCACAATTGCAGAATTTTGAGTCTATTCTTAGCCAATAAATTTTTTAATTTTCTTTAAATACTTGGTAATGTTCAGGAGTTACACTTGCTCTGCACTAAGTAATTACTTCTGGCAGTGCTTGGGGGATCATATGGAATAACATGATAGAACACAGGTCAATTGCCTGCAAGGCAAGCATCCTCGCCACTGTAATATTGCTCTGGCTCCTCTAGCCAATGGATTTAGACACCATGACCTGTCTGCTATATCAGAGTTCTGAATTCACTGATAAAATAATCAACTCTGTTCATCAGGTGTACTTGTAGGGAGGAGTGAAAGGAACATTGTCATATAAGACTTTCAAGTATTGATATGCTTTCCATTATTTAGCCAATATCCTATTAACCATATCATACTTGACATTAATTTCTAGTGTCTGGACATTTTCAGAGGGAAAAGTCCTTAAATGCCATGGGAAAATGAGAATGAAAAAAAAGAGGCCCATCTGGTAGAGCTTTAAAGATAGTATCTATCTTTAATTTTTTAAAATGAAATATCTGCTGATAATTTCCTATGCTTTGATAAATTGGTGACAATGGTCATTGGAGGTAAAGACATGTCATTTTCCTCAAAGCTGATAACATGAAAAGCCTTGCTATTATCCTAGCATTTCAGTAATCATGTTCCCACAAGCCTTTCCAGTCCACAAATAGGAGAAGATCAATCATTGTTGAGTCTCTTCCCAGCTTAATCAGTTGAGAGTAACCATTCATCTCTTTTAGCATCATGGAATTTAAATTGTATTACAAAATTCATTTGAAGAGGATTGTTGTCCAATAATTCTCTGTTTTTCCCCACTCAACAAGGAGATTATTTTATTTTTCTCCTTCTCCTAATTAGCATCAGTGGTGGATTTCCCAATTATGATTTGAGTTTGAAGGTTAAATAAGACAGGCCTCTTTGTTGTTTGAATGAATGCTGCCCTGACATTGCTATTCTTTACCTTAACTCTATTAATGATTATGGGATGATTTAGTTAATTCAGTAATTAGTAACTTTTCAATGCTCTAAGCATATTAAGGGTAAGAAAAAAATAATTCACATTTACATATGTCATGATGTTATCATTAAATATTGTCAAAAATAACCACAGACAAGATCAAACTCAAATTTATATATAAAACTATTTATTCTGTAGCACTGTGAATTGATTTTGAACAACCATGATGTGACAACATTGTGCCAAATGCTTTACATACAATACTATTATATCTTCAGTGACCTTACCATAGTGGCTATTATCAGCTCCATTAAAGTTAGGGGAAACTCATTGTTTTCTTCAAGTCATAGTTATATGACAAGAAAATGATAGAATAAATATTCAAATTTAATTTGGTCTCACTCCAAATTTTATGTTCCTCATATATTTTCCTATGACTCATGTTATCTCAATCTAATGGATAACTTGTGAGAATTATACTTTTTTCAACACAGAAAAGCTGAATATATTATCTTTTTGTCTTGATTATTAGTGTAAATGGCTGAAAAACATTTGGTTGCCCTACAGAGGAAGTTGGAGATCAATAACTTAGGTCACCAATATTTCTGCATTTAGCCACATGGATGACTATATGTTATCTTAATGTGAGGCTTTATTACAGATCAAGTAAAATCAGTTCCAAATGCATTAACGTAGGGCCAAAGTTGCTGTACGATTGTAGGGCGTTTGCCTTGCATGCAGCTGACCCAAGATGATTCCAAGTTTTACCCCCAGCATTCCATATGGTCACCTGAGCCAGGAGCAATTTCTGATCACAGAGCCAGGAGTAACCCCTGAGTGACACCTGTGTGCCTCCCCCCAAAAAACTAAAAAAACAAAATGCATTAACCTATCCAGTGTATAAATATTATGAAACACTTTGTTCTCATACATATTATAATTCTCTTTTTATTAATACCCCAATTTTTGAATGTTATATTGTTTCCCATTATCCTATAGCAGTTTTAGAAATAATGTATAGAACTATACATGTAGAAAATCACTTAAAAGCATTAATCCCACAAGATAAAAGATGTATGCTGAAAAATAAAGATGTGTGCTGTTGAATGAAAATAGTGTGATTGTATATGAATTGCCTTGTCTAATATTTCCAGGAAACTTGTGAGGTAGACTATATAGAAATAAGAAAATTGGAACTGGATAAGATTAAGTGCTTTGACCAATGTTATGAGTCCAATAAAGATGCCTATTTCTAAAATCAGAGTTCCTGCATTTGTACACTGATGATAAATATTACTAACTAATAAGTATGAATTTTTATGCTATACCTGGAAAACTTTCAGAACCACCCACAGTGTTTCTTCAAGAAAATGCCACAAACCTTCTCAGCAGTAATAAATAAAAATGAATTTAGAAGTAACTTATACTTATGAAACTATTTTTAAAAATATTACTATGATTTTAGTATTCTAGAAAGCCATCTAGATATTTTGGAGAGTCAGATACATGCTGACTTCCTCCCTTTGATGAGGTAATTCAAAATGTATAGTAGATGTACATGCCAGCCTTTCTAAATAGGTCACCCAAGGCCCATACATAATTATTTAGTCCTCCTTACTTCTCTAGAGAAAAACACTAACAAGCCCAGGGCTTGATCATCCTGGGGGGCTGAGCCATTGTTTTCAGAATTCAAGTTTCATTTAACTAAGAAAACACATTGTAAAATTGATTTTCTTTCAGAATGTACTTGGTTTTTGTAAATGAACACAGAAGGAAGTTATCAAAAGTTAAATAATTCCCCAGAGTAGAGTAGCCTCAAAGTTAAAAATACATATCAAAATTAAAGTCATTTATTTATACTACCAGTGAGTCATAATTTAAATTAAGCAAGTTAAAGTTCTAAGAGTCTTCTCCATACTAGGACACAGTATAGACACGATGTTCTTTTCTTACAAGAATTCAATTCTGCAGATTCATCTGTAGATATTAAATATTGATTCAGCTAAATAAACTTAATCCAATGAAGCTGCAAGTTGCAACTCTGATAAAAATAATATTTAATAAAATAATCCAAAATTGCAAAAATCATAATTTTAACTATCATAACTAATTCTTAATTTAAAATTTTGAATTTATTCTCCAATAGATTTTTTTATTTGAGGAAAATTTATTTTCACAGAAAGAACATGTTATGAGGGGAAAAGAAAAATCATGAATTTCAGTTTTATAATTAGATTAATAAAATAAATAGCAGAATTATTTTATCCCAGCACCATAGTCTCACTCTGTTCTTGAAAGAGATGTAAATCGGGGCTGGAGAGATAGCATGGAGGTAGGGCATTTGCCTTGCATGCAAAAGGACAGTGGTTCAACTCCCGGCATCCCATATGGTCCCCTGAGCCTACCAGGAGCGATTTTTGAGCATAGAGCCAGGAGTAACCCCTGAGCATTGCCGGGTGTGATCCAAAGAAACAAACAAACAAAAAAGATAGAAAGAAAGAAAAGAAAGAGATGTAAATCAAGCCATGAAAACTCATGGGTATACCAACGACATTTCTCAAAGCTGGCAACCTTGGGAGGCAATATGGGCCAAGTCTCTATCTCAATGAAGCCACACCTGTTGCACCCATCAGCCACACACAATTGCCACTTTGTCAATGACCCTGCTTCACCACTCCTCTACAACTCTATACAGAGAAAACAATCTGACCATAACTTTAGATATGCCAGTATTTGAGATGGCATCACCAAGTTGTTTTTGGAGTAAGTGAAAGCACCCCCTTCCTTCACCTTCTTGTACTTCCGGAAGGCCTGAGCACCAAAACATGCTCACTAAAGACACACTATCAGCAATAGTGCTTGAAATTCCTGGATTGCACAGCCACATTCATAGCCTCATGACAATTCCAAATATCAATTGTAGGTCCATTCATTATTCCTTGAAAAACAACTTGAAAAAATTATACATTTTTCATGCCTATGGTGTTATTTTTCTTACACAATGTCTAGTTTAAATCCTACCTATGATTAATAAGACTATCTAGTTCTGAAGATTCAGATTTCTCTTTGATTTTTGAATATTTCAATTGCTTTTTATCTTATAGTAATATCTCTTCAAAAATATTACATTGCTCTAAAATAGCTCCTATTAATCTTACTGTACTTTAAATTTTACTTTACATTTTTTACTGTTTGCATATGATCATTAAGCTATATTTTTCTATTAATAAATCTTTCCAATAAGTGTTATTTGAAAAGTAGAATTTTTTAGATAAATAACCATTTTTTTACTTTAAGAAATAAATCTTAATTAACTTTTGTTATTAAGAAATGGTAATTGTGGGGCTGGAGTAGTGGTGCAGGCCGTTAGGCGTCTGCCTTGTGCACTGTTAGCCTAGAATGGACCACAGTTCTATCCCCCAGCATCCCGTATGATCCCCCAAGCCAGGAGTAATTTCTGAGCACATAGCTAGGAGTAACCCCTAAGCAACACTGGGTATGGCAGAAAATAACAAAAAATAATAGATAATTGTTATTTAAAAAAGAGATGATTGATTAAATAGTGAGACTGGAAAGCCATTGCATTAAAGAGAAAATTGCTATGTTTAACATAATTTTTATTCAGATATTTATTTCAAAATTAAAAATTAGATAATACAAAATATGATTTAGGAAAAAATATATAATTCTTTCTAGTATTTTGATTACTTACAATTGATAAATATTTGTATATCAATGTATATTTAAATGCTTTGTCTTCATATGTTTAAAAATTTATTTAAGTGTGTTTTATGCATAAAGATATATGTGTATTTATACATATATATTATACATATATAACCTAATGGCTTGTATACATATATAATGTATAAATGAGTGCTCAATTATATCTTTAGGGAAAATTTCTGAATAAATTGTTGGTACAAGTGTACGTGCTATTGTGTATTAATGAATGAAAGTATACATCTGTTTTATAGACATATAGACACTGTTTATCAGTATGTATTTATTATTGTTTGTTATATTATATACATGTGAATGCCTTGGTATGGTGTGTATACCATGCATAAAGGTCAAGTAAGAATAGATTAAAAACCTTGATATAAGATCTAAAACCATAAGCTACATAGAGAAAGACATAGGCAGAGCGCTCCATGACAGTGAAGCTAAAGACACCTTCAATAATGAAATGCCACTGCTCAAGTAAGTGGAGGCAAATAAATAAAATGAAACTACATTAAACTGAGAAGTTTCTGCACTTCAAAGGAAATGATGACTAGGATACAAAGACTACTTATGGAATGGGGCAAAAGATTCACTCAGTAACTATCAGAAAAATCAATATCATAAGTTAAAATCATGCTCATGATATCTTATGATATCATATATTAATATCATATTTATGATATTAACAGTGCACTGAAAGAACTTAGCAAGAAAAAATCTAATCCCAGTGAATACAGTCAGGGTAGAGAAGGGCCTACTATGAAAATGATAGTTGCAAATGATAAAGATAATAACCTTGAACTGCATGCTGAAAGGGGTAATATGATATGTATAATACATCCCCAGTGTCATAAGAAAGGGGTGCCAGAGTGAGAGCACAGAGGTAAGGAGTTTGCTTTGCATGTGGCTGACATGCATTCAAGTCTCAGCATCTCATATGGTCCCCCAAAACTACCAGAAGTGTCAGAAGCCAGAGATAACCCCTGCCTAAGTACAACTGTGTGTGGCCCACCCCCCCCCCAATAAATAAATAAATAGAAAAAAGTAAGAGAGAGAAGTAAATGCCTGCCCTAGTGGTTGGTGGAGGGTAGTCAGATAAATACTGGTGACATTGGTGTTGGGAAATGTGTGGTGATATCAGGTGGTGTTTATTTTATGACTGAAATTCAATCATGACCAATTTTGTGACCATGGTGTTTAAATAAAGTTATTGTAAATAAAATAAAAAGCATGCAAAGCAAGTTTTTGAAATTTTAACATTATAATGTAATCATTTTATTCAATATAGTGTATCTTTAGTATCATGCATATAAAATAATTTAAATAGAAAAAAATTTGCTAGATTAATTTATACAAATTCAGAATTATTTGAGAACCCATCTCGTCCTTTCATTGAATTTATACTTTAAGATAGAACTAATCTAGAAGTTTACTCAAACAATACTTTTCCACCATATTTTTTTATTTCCCCCCTTCTATACTTGCTTGAACTGTAACTTCATCTTTTCCCTTTTAGGTGTATTTCTTTGATTCCCTATTGCATGTCTAAGCTTTGAGAATAGGGACTATGTTTGACCCCATCATCTGCTTCCATGGTACCTCTGACAATATGGAAACATGGTGAAGCCACAGAGTTCAGGATAACCATATTTTCATGATGAATTTTTCCCTCACTCCCATACCTCAGATTCTAGGTTCCTCAGAATGTATAATTTAGCTTTTATGTCATATCCATTTTCACACTGTCAGAGCTCTAACCTCAAATGCCTCATACTGTTCTCACAGAATCCCCAAGACCATTGAAATGCAATAAGAACCATTCTTCCTTCACATACATCACTCTACAAATGTAAATGTTTTTCTTCAAAGAAAGATAGCACTTATATGTCTATTATATCTTAGAATGAACTTTACACTGGTAGTATTAAGTAATAGATCCATTTGTTTAGAAACATTAAGTGTAATTTAGAACAAATAAACACTTTCTTCAAGGCCACATATATATTTAATAACTGATTCAAATCTGTTATCCCAGGATATCATTATAAATCCTGGAATGTAGAGACCTTTTGTGGTCTTGCTCCATGGAAGGATATATAAGTTATTTTAATGCGAGACTTCTCTGGGAAACATAGAAATACAAAGGACTCTATCTGCAATAGGTTTAATTTTTTCAATTTTATATTTTTTTCAACTTTATATTAGTGCAATGCTTTGTAACACTGTTGATAACAATACCAGGAATACAACTCTCCAATGCTATACCCACTTCTAGTGTGTCAATGTTCCTTCACTGTACATTCCTTCAGTTGTACCTTTCCACCCACTGCTCTGGCAACTCAGTTCTATAGAGCAATTCTCAGGATTTATTATCGTTGGCCATTTGTTTGTCTCTTATCATTATGTTTCTTTATATTTTAAACATAAGAGATATAATTCTGTATTTTTACTCTCCTATGACTGCTTCACTTAGCACAATCCCCTCTAGTGCCTGTCAGGCAGCAGTGAATTACATGATGTTATCTTTTATTTTCAGAGTAATATTCCATTGTGTATTTGTACCGATTTCTTTATTCACTAATTTGTTCTCTCTCTCCCCCTTTCCTAATTCTCTCCACCCTCTTTCGTATTTCTTACATAAGCTTTTAAATCTAAAAAATATAAAAGACTAAAAGCAAAAATTGATTTTCTGGAATTTGTCTTATCACTTCCTTACACTTTGATTCTTAATCAATTTGGCTTAATTATTTTTCTTATGATATTTTTCATCTCCAATGATTAATTGTTTTGACTTAGTCAACAGATTATGATCCCTACCATTGCATCAAAATCTTAGTATCACCCACAAAATTTAATTATACCTTCACCATGATTTCTATGAAGTAAATTTTCCAATGGGTGGGTCAAAAAGAGCAAATGACTTAAAAAGAACCATGAAAGTAATAATCAACAGCATATATGAATTGTCCAATAAAGTACTAAACGAGAGAGCATCTACAGTATATCCTGTGTCAAAACCTACACATTCAAACTTTTCAAAAGTATATATTAAGAATATTAGTGGCTGTTTGTTAGTCATCCTCATTATATTCATTATATACTGCCAAAATATATTTGTATTATGATTTTTAAGAAAAGATTTCCTTGATGTATCTGATAAGAATTCTGATCTGCAGTATAATAGATGATAGGGTTTAATACATATAATGTTTTGAAACCATAAGCAAGAACATCAGTTTCACTCCTAGGAATATGGAACTTTGTGAATTTCTATGGATAAACTGTGAACTGTCACAGTCCAGCGCAGAAAGAGATGCTTCAAGCTTCATTATTTCAAAGTTGTGTCTTTCCATAAAAATCTTGCAGTGAATGGGCTAGAGTGGTAGCACAGCGGTAGGACATTTGCCTTGCATGTTGCTGACCCAGGATGGTCTTGGGTTCGATCCCTGGCATCCCATAAGATCCTCCGAGCCAGGAGCGATTTCTGAGTACTGAACCAGGAGTAACATCTGAGCGCCACTGGGTGTGGGCCTCCCCAAACACAAAACAAAACACAACAAAATAAATCTTGCAGTGGTTAGCATTAAGAATGATCTTTTTATTGATAACTTACAGACAAGATAATAATAGCAATTATTGTAATAATAAACAGTGCGTCATAATAGTAGGTTCCTTCCCAAGAACCTTTGTTTGTCAGTCTGAGTTTCAGGGAGAACAAACCAGAAAGCTGCAGTGAAAAGGCTTAGCTTGTAAATTACCATATGTGGAACTGTTTTGATTTTTGCATTTGCAGTAAAACAATTTGAATTCTAAGTAGCAATTAGATCCAGAAAGTGTGAAATTTGAAACCTGCACTGTTAAAGCATACAACTGAGCTCTATTAAATACCCTTAAGCAATGTGAGACTCAATGCTCCATTAATACCATTTTTCCCATCTACCTGTATAGTTGAATTTAATAGGCAGATTTTCTTTTAGAAAAGCTAGGACCATATTCTATCCCTGAATGATAGATCTCAACTATGACATACAAATGCCATCTAATAGAAGAATGGTTACTCTTTAAGAAAATTATTTTACAGGAGCACCCCATTTGATCGGATTTAAATAACCTGCCTTGTAAGTCAGTTAGATAGATATCGCAAGCTTTGCTGACACATGGTAGAAAGAGGGACTATGTGCTTGCCTACTCTGTTCTCTATAATGGAGTCCGCTCTTAGACTTCATTTCCATAACGAATAAATATTAATTTTTGTGACATTTGATAAGCAGTCTGTCTCAGAAGAAGGAATTAATCTTCAAAACTGAAAAAGCTAATCTCTGAGAAAGAAGATTGAGACAGAGAACATCCTAAACCTGAGAATACTTGACGGTATGATTCTAAGCAATGATTTATATTATGAAATATAAAATAATATCTACTTTATAAGAGAAACTTGTCTTTTAATAAATAAATATTTCTCATCACATATAGTTGTTAAAATATGCAGAAGCACTTTCTGAACTTACTCACAGCCCTGCCCACCATTGCTGTCATCTTTTTCTTTGGGGTCAACTATTCTTGGAACTGTGAACTGAAATGTTCATGCAGATAGGAAACTGGATTGACGGCATTGAAGGAGTACAATGGCTAAAGATACATCTGCTTAATTCTAAGCAGCTCCCAGAAGACTCAAATGAACTTAGACCTGATTCCATACATGGGATATGGAATTATCTGGGATATGTCTGTGGACTGAATGCCACAAAGTATGCTCAAGAATATTGCTCTGGCCTTATCATAAGCCCCTAACCCAGAAAGCAAAGTGTAGCCAAAAATCTCTTTCTTACAGGACTGTGAATCTGCTGCCACCAATCTACAACTAAGGCAAAAGAAAAAAATATTCTTGAGTGGACAAAAGAATTTTCCCTCAGTCGATTTAGCAAGCTTGGAAAATATGGTGTTGATTAAACACTAAGTCACCAAAGTGCCTGTAAAGAGTTCTCATCAAAGATTTCTTTCTCAAATTTTGCATTACTATGCTCAGAAAAATTAAACTGAGAATTTTAATTTGTTATCAAGAAGATATTTCTTTGAATGAAAAGCAGTCATTGAAAGTGTTTTGAACCTTTTAATTTTTCCTCCCAACACATTTCTTCAAAGATTGAGTGATATTTGCTCTTGTACTTTTAAGAATATGAGAGGAAGAGAGCTAATATAAAGTGGCATAGCCAAAAACTATTTCTGCATTTGAAAAGTATATTTCAGTATGCCGGAACTGAAAGAATTGAGTTTTAAATCAATAATCTTAAACATTTTTAGTGTAAGTGGTCCTTGTTTTACTGATTAAAGTGATAGCTACTGCTGCTGAAAAAAAAAGTAAGTATAGTAGTTATGGGACATAGCAGCTAACTTTGGGAATTTTGAAATTTAATATTTTTAGAATTGTTTTATTAATATCTTTATTTAAACTCCTTGATTACAAATATGATTGTAGTTGGGTTTCAGTCATGCAAAAAACACCACCCTTCACCAGTGCAACATTCCTATCACCAATGTCCCAGATCTCCCTCCTTCCCACCCCACCCCCGCCTGTATTCTAGACTGGCTTTCTACTTCCCTCATTCATTCACATAGTAATGGTAGTTCTCAGTGTGAGATTCATGAAGTGAGCTGGAAGTTCTAGCCCTCCTCTCTTTGTCTCTGAGGATTGTCGCAAACATGTCTTTCATTTTTCTTAAAACCCATAGATGAATGAGACCATTCTGCATCTTTCTCTTTCTGACTTTTTTCACTCAGCATAATAGATTTCATGTATGTCCATGTATAGGAAAATTTTGTGACTTCATCTCTCCTGACGGCTGCATAATATTCCATTGTGTATATGTACCACAGTTTCTTTAGTCATTTTCTGTTGAAGGGCATCTTGGTTGTTTCCAGAGTCTGGCTATTGTAAATAGCATTGCAATGAATATAGGTGTGAGGAAGGGATTTTTGAACTGTATTTTGTGTTCCTAGGGTATATACCTAGGAATGGTATAGCTGGATCATATGGGACCTCAATTTCCAGTTTTTGGAGAAATCTCCATATCTCTTTCCAGAAAGGTTTCCACCAGCAGTGAATAAGAGTTCCTTTCTCTCCACATCCCCACCAGCACAGCTTATTGCCATTTTTGTGATGTGTGCCAATTTCTGTGGCATGAGATGGTACCTCATAGTTGTTTTTATTTGCATCTCTTTGATGACTAGTGATGTGGAGCATCTTTTCAAGTGCCTTTTGGCTATTTGTCTTTCTTCTTTGACAAAGTGTCTGCTCATTTCTTCTCCCCATTTTTGATGGGTTTAAATGATTTTTCTTGTAAAGTTCTGTCGGTGCTTTGTATATTTTGGATATTAGCCCCTTATCTGATGGGTATTGGGTGACTAGTTTCTCCCACTCGGTGGGTGGCTCTTGTATCCTGGGCACTATTTCCTTTGAGGTGCAGAAGCTTCTCAGCTTAATATATTTCCATCTGTTTATCTCTGCTTCCACTTGTTTGAAGAGTGCTATTTCCTGATTAAAGATACCTTTAGTCTCAATGTCATGGAATATTTTACCTACGTGTTGTTCTATATACCTTATGGTTTTAGGTCTGATATTAAGGTCTTTAATCCATTTGGATTTGACCTTCATACATGGTGTTATCTGGGGCTCTGAGTTCGCTTTTTGACAAGTGTCTCACCAGTTGTGTCAACACCACGTGTCGAAGAGGCTTTCCTTGATCCATAAAGGACCTCTTGATCCTTTATCAAAAATTAGATGATTGTATGTCTGGTGAACATTCTCTGAGTACTCAAGCCTATTTCTCTGATATGAGGGCCTGTCTTTATTCCAATACCATGCTGTTTTTATAACTATTTCTTTGTAATACAGTTTAAAGTTGGGGAAAGTAATGCCTCCCATATTCTTTTTCACAAGGATTGCTTTAGCTATTTAAGGGTGTTAAAATCTAATATTTAACATTTTTAAATTTACTTTATTTAAAAACATATATCACATAGTTAACGTATTTGATCATAATGCATTTTTACAAAGAGGTGAGAGCAAAAATATTTTAAAAACTAAAAGAATAAAACAAAGAGGAAGAGAAGATTGAAAAAAGAAGTAAAGGCATAAGTAAATTTGTGAAAATTATTATATCTAGAATGAGATCAAGTCATTGTCAGAATATAGCTTTTGCTGCTAGCTGACTATTTTATTACTTTATTTGTTTTGAACATAAAGCAACTTCAGTTGCTTCAGTTTATTTGGTAACTAATTGGTGTGTTTCTATGAAGATGACACTGTGTAAAGTTGTCATACAGCCATGAATATAGCAATACCATCCAGGAATTCTAAGCACTACTGTTGTTACTGCATCTTTGTGGGGTGTGTTTTCAGGTCTTCCTAAGGTAGAAGTCGAGTGAAGGGACAAATGTCTGCACTCATTCCTAGAAAGTTCTTATAACATCAGACACTGTCATATCTGAAATTTTGGTCATATTGGTGTCTCTGAAGACAGAGGAGTGTTGAAGGTGGTCCATATGCAAAGCTGCAATTGTGGTTGATAGATGCAGCGGGCATGACTTGACAGTTTTGGGAGTTCACACACCTTATTCTCCCAAGACTGCCAGATTTTATCTGCATGGCTATTGTACCTCTGTTTTTTTTACAGCTTGCTTTACATTTTTACAAGAATAGATTAAGTCTATGGAGCTGGCTAAGTGCAGACATAACATTTCATCCTTAATCATGATCCAGAGAATCAGTGTATAAAAGGATAGAAGGTTTTATTTACAAAGAAAGAATGAAAGATGGGATCAAATCAGCACACAAAAAAGCAATAGAATAGACAATTATGGGAGAAAGGGTAGATATAGGATAATCTAAAAGATGGTGTTGGATAACATTTTAAGTTTATGAGGATAAATAAGAGCTATCAAATGATAGAGAGGGAAACACATTCAAGAATAAAGCATTATATGACCGAAACTTTGAAAATGATGAAAAAATTGGCATTTGACCTTAAAGATTATTTAGTCCCACTCAGTACCAAATTTCAAAATGAATATAATGCGTATATGTATGAAGAGCTGAGAAGCCAGATACAGAAGGAATGTCAAGCTTAGCAATAAGCTACTTTGCAACAGAAACTAACCAAGAGACTAGAGTGTGGGCCACAAATGCAGAGGAGAGGGCAGATGATCACATAAAGTTGTGTTTGTATCCTGGACTTGGAATATTTATGTAGAATGAAGATTATGTAGGGCATCTGAAGAAAGAGGCAAGTAAACCTCAAAATTAAGTTTATTTCTCTTCACTGTTTGATGCATACTTTTCTTAACATGCAGCAGAGTCTAACATTTTGAACAAGCATCAGTTATGTCTTGTATTTGTAACATGTTAGACTGGAAGTATTATGCAATGGAAGTTTCTGTGATATACTTAATATTTCTGTGATATATTTAATATCTTCATATGATATGATATTCACCACATACTCTGCCTATTATTACTTGAAATGTGGCATGGTGCCTGAGATTTTATTATTTTAATAATATCTATATTTAAACACTGTGATTATAAACACAATTGTAGTTTGGTTTTAGTCATAAAAAAGAAGACCCTCCTTCAACAGTGCAACATTCCCATCACCAATGCCCCAATCGCCCCACCCCTCGCCTTTATTCAAGAAAGGCTTTCTACTTCCCTCACTCACAGACATTGTTATGATAGTTCTCAGTGTAGTTATTTCTCTTACTTCACTCACCACTCTGTGGTGCACTTCATATCATGTGCCCGAGATTTTAATTCCAAATTGTTACTGATTTTAAATTAATATCAACTCAAATTAGTTATTTAATCAATGACTAGTAAAATACAATCTGGACAATTAAAACGCCCCTTATCAAATTTTTGGTAATGATCAGAAAAGTTCACAGGGAAGATCTACAATTTGTCTCTTATCTTATTGCTGCTGCTAACCTTAGAAATTACAGAAAATAATAAGATAGAGTTTTTTCAACTTTAAAAATTCCCGTAACAATAAATTCTTTCACATAATTTAAAGGGTAAAACAGAAAAGTAAGCAGATTGTCCAGCATAGTGCAGAACCCAGTAAAGTTTTCATTAAAATATGTGTCTTCCATCAAATCTAGATGTATCTTCAATTATTCAAATGGAAACAAAGATCAATAATTGAAACTACATCAATTTAAGAAATTTATGCTGATTTTCAAGAGAGATGATGACAAGAATAAAAGACACCCCACAAATGGGGAGAGAATATTTATTTATTACTCTTATGTTAAAGGATTTGTGTCTAAATTATGTAAGGCCATTGTAAATATTAACAATAAACAAACTAGTAAAACTAATTGGGGAGAACAAATGCAAAGGATATTCTTCAAAGAAGACATACAGACAGCCAATAAGTATATGAAAAATGTTCTTCATTACTTATCAGGGAAAAACGAATCAAAACATGATATTAACGGTCACACATCAAAATGTATGAAAAGGTACAAAAGCTATCAGTGTTGGCAAGGGTGTGGAGAACATTACTATAGGGAATGTAGATTTATTTCCCTTTTATAGGAAAACAATGTGGATACTCCTCAAAAAAATTGAGCTTTCATATCACTGCAAAATTCACTTCAGCACACCTAATCCATGGGCCCAAACTTTAATCAGAAAAGGCATTTTTTGCTTCTATGGTCATTTCTATACATCTGGAAACAAACCAACTATTCTATAATATATGACCAGCTACAGGATCACACAAACACATATACACACACACATAAAAACTACTCAGCTATTAGACAAAGTAAAATAGTGTAATTTTTGCTGCAATGTGGGCAGAACTGGAAGATATCATGATGAGTGAAGTTAACCAGAAGGAAAATGAGATATACAATATTATATCTCTCATATTAGCTACAGAACTAGACTTACTAGGTTTTACTTTTAAAAGAATATATGTTTTCAATGCTACTATGCATTTTCCCTACTTTAAGGAAATTTTAATATAAAATATAGTTGATATAAAATATAAAGTAACATAAAGCTATTGTCTAATCGATTGCTTCCAAGGCACTAATCTGGAATAATTACTGTATCTAATATTTTGATTCAACTCTTTCTTAAGACATTCACACTGTCACTTTCCAATAAAATCTATAAACAAATTTCATTGGTGTTTGATTACATGTAGTATTTTTATTGATTTTTATATTACATTTTTTAATTTTTAATTTAAAGAAATACATCACATAGTTGACATATTTGATCATAATACACTTGTTTATGTATTTCCAGAGAAGTAAAAGCAAAGTTATTAAAAATAAAAATAAAAAGAATGGGGCCAGAGCTTAGTGTTAGGGCGATTGCCTTGCATGCAGCTGACCCAGGAAGCATAGCAGTTCTATCCCCTGGTGTCCCATATGGTCTCCCAAGCCAGGAGCGATTTCTGAGCTCATAGCCAGGAGTAACCCCTGAGCCTCACCAGGTGTGGCCCAAAATCCAAAATCCACACACTATATATTATATATCACAAGAAAACAACAAAAGAAAGTACAGTATCAAGCACATTTGTGAAAATTATTGTAAAACCAATGAAGTCATTATTACAATGACAAACAAATTAGTAAACTCTTTTTGTTCATTCTGTTAGATTAGTGTGTTCCTACATGGATGACAGCATCAAATAAATAAAATTGTCTGGAGATTCAAAGCACTATTAGAGATATTACAACTTTTGGGGCATGTACTCAGCTGCCAGACCTCCTGGGAAAAGGAAGACTCAGGGATAATCTGCTTACACTCGTTACAGAAAATTCTGGTGATATCATCCCAGAAACCAAAGTTTGGTCAGCTTGGTATCCCTAAACCAATTGTGGAGGGTCAGTGATGAGGGAGAACCATCGGGAAATTGGCAACTGTGGATGATGGAGGCAGCAAATGTGGCTTTGGCAGGGAGGAAATTTGGCCTACTCTCTTCTTCAGGGAAGATGGCCAGCTTTCTGCTGCATGTGCCGTTTCCCCATGATCTTTCATGGCTTAATTTATATCTTTTAAGAATAGTGAGTCTATGGAGCTGTCCGGGTTCTAATATGATGACTGTATTTGTGGGTGTGGTTACATGGCTATATTTTAGTTATTAAATGTTACGTTTTATCAAAACACAGAAGACATAAAATGTAAATGTCTTTGCAAACCCTTCTGAATAAGTTAAGCATCATTTATAATTTATATAGAACATTTTAATCTTTCTGCTATACTCTTATGAACTAAAGCATATTATGTAAAATTTTATATTACACTTTTCTCATAATTTTTACATAAATATGCTTGTGTTATCTATTATTAAAATATTTAAGTGGTTACAAAATACAATATACTTGGCTATATTAAGCTATACTTCTATAACAACAACTAATTGCTTTTAACATAAAAATATTTTCTCATTTCTAAGTGGTAACAATGGGACTTTTGGGGGAAGGGTTGATCATACACTGAAGTGCTGAAATCCTGAGATACAGTATATAGTACATGGTATAAATTTTTAGCAGTTCAGGTATAGAACTTGAAATATAAGGAAGTTGATCTGTGTCATATGCTTAGGGAATATCTGAATAGAATTTGAATCCAGAAGTATCCTATTACATTAGCCAGTGATATCAACTGACTGGTTTCAACGTATGAATAATTGTAATTCTAAAATAATTGTTATGTCTCTATAATTCTTAAAATTTTTATAGGGGCTGATTTGGCAGAAGACAGGCAAAAGGCTCTTACTAATTATGAAGCATAAATACACGATTTTTCCCACTCTGATCCCTTCAACAACATTCTCCTTGTCAAAAATATGTGTGTGTCAATCAATTCGTTGCCATCACTTCACTTCTTCCAGTTATCAGAACAGTCTGCAGTTGCTTAGTCTGGCAGTTTGAGAAGTTTTAATTACCTGTCCCATCAAAGTAAAGGGAGTTATTTTCCTAACTGCCAGTCAGTTTTTCTCCCTTTCCTGGGGTCCCAGTTTAAAATTGCAGCAAATACCACTGCCTCCAGTGTGATATGTAGAGTCCTTGCTCTAGGATTCCAGATACAGTCTGACTATTTAGTAAATGGATTCACTTGGGCATATACTACAAGCGTCCCTTAAGACCTGTACAAGAAACAGTCTTATCACAAAGAATCAGAAACTTATCCAGCTTCTGAGATTTTAGGGAGGGAAAGAGATGACCTTTTATTTTATATTACAAAAGAAATGGTTCTCTTGCAGATATCAAGCTCCATAATCTATCGGTTACCTTTCCAAATAGAGAACCCCTTGTGATCATAATATTTTTAGGTGAAAAAATTACACTTAGTATGAGTATACAAGTGTCGCAAATTGAGATAACAAAAATTTGAAGAAATAAAGATAAATCCACTTATGAAATACAGAAACAGGTTAAAACATAATTCAGCAAGAACATTTAAGATTGTGTTTTGAGGGGCCAAAGTGTTAGTGCAGTGGTAGCCTTGCAAGTGGCTGACCCAGGACAGACCTGGGTTCTATCCCCAATGTTTCATATGGTCCCCCAAGCCAGGAGTTGAGCCTGAGCACATAGCCAAGAGTAATTCCTGAGTGGCACCGGGTGTGGGCCAGAAATAAACAAATGATAAACCAAAACAACAACAAGATTGTATTTTGAATGACAACTCTAGAAGTTTCTAGTAGATATTTTACTTTTTTTCTTTGACATAAAGTGAAATGGCACTTATTTGTATGCACAATAAGATTTAATAATAATTGGAGCTAGGAGTATGATGTAACTCATCAGTAGAGCATTTTCTTTGCGTATGTGAGAATATGTATAGCCTGAACCTAATAAATTAAGTGCATGTGCTCACACACACAAACATAAGGATGCTACTTTTACATTATAAAAAAAAGAACAAAATATCACTGTAGGATCCATCTCCTTAATTTGAATCCTGGATATTATTTGACTTTGAGTCAGTTACTTAATTTCGTATTTCTCTTTTTTCATCTATAATGTTAGGTTGTTTAGTTGTTTCATCCTATATTATAAATGATAAATGTAATGTTACTTCTATTTACTTCAAGCGTTGTCCAGACTAAGGTACATAAGTGAATGTATTACTTAAAAACTTTACTATAGTTGGGCCATAGAGATATCGTGGAGGTAGGGCATTTGCCTTGCATGCAGAAGGATGGTGGTTTGAATCCTGGCATTCCATATGGTCCCCAGAGCCTGCCAGGAGCAATTTCTGAGTGCCAAGCCAGGAGTAACTCCTGAGCACTGCCAGATGTGACCCCAAAACTGAAAAACAAACAAACAAACAAACAAAATGTTATTTTAGTCTTTTGTGGTTCTTTTCTTAAATGACCGTTGAAATGAGAAAATTTTGTTTTAAGACAAAAAATAATTTTATTTTGAAGGAAGTCATTCTATCCCAACCTACTGTCATTTCTCAATAGATCCACTAGACTAAGCAATCTGTTTCTAGAGTCTTATTTATCTGCTGATTTGTATAACCAACCATTTACCCTTTAGACCAGAATCTCAATGTTGTCTTCCTCTTGCAAATTTGAATAATTTTCCCTGGTTTTAAATTCCCTACTTGATAACAGTTTATTAGGTTAACTTGATGAAATCCCATATTCTCTTAGAAACTTCTCTGCTTGTTTCTCCAGTCTCTGCAAAAGTTCTAGTACTAGATCATACAAGACTCTTTGGACTCTGTGTTCCTTTCTGTCTGTAGAACTCTCTAGTTTCCATCATGAACATATTCCCAGTTAGAATATTTTCTGTAACTTATTTCCTCAATAAAGGTATTGAAATCTTAGCTTTGAAATGAAAACTTTTCTCTCTATTTCTAGTAATTGAGAAAAAGTCAAATAAATAAGCAAAGATAAGAACATAATCTGTAAATTCACCCATAATATTAGGAAATATCCATTTTTCAGAAGTCAAGGGGTATGCCTTATGAAAAATGGCTATAGTTATTAGCCTGATTCAAAACCATCTTATAAATACCTAGGAGAAAAATATTCAGGAGACTATAAAGTCTAGAGATTGAAGCTTATATATTTAAATCAGGTGCAGGAGGCATTGGTGGTAGAAATATTGCACTGGTAAAGGGAGGTATTCTCTTTATGACTAAAACTCAACTACAAACATGTTTGTAACCATGATGATTAAATAAATATATTATTAAGAAAGTAAATATGGAACAACTCCAAGTGACTTCAAGCTGTTGGATCTCTCAGGTATACCTGTCTCTAGGATGAGAGCTCAGGGACCTTCTTGGAACAAAGGCTGGCTGAGCTATTTCTCTGCTGAAAGGCCCAGCAGCTCCACTCAAACCCAACATTTTTCAACATATAAATTACCCAGCCCTATAGCTCACATCTAATCTCAAAGAGATGCTAAGTCACTAAATTTTCCAAGCTTCACAGCTCCTGGAGCATATAGCTGCATATGCTCCAAATATCACAGTATCAACAGACCCAATATGAGAATAAAAATATTGATAGGAAAGTTGCTGAGAAACTAAGCTCAATGAGCAAAAACAATGCAGAATACTCAAATGGCTCTAACTAGCTCAATAAATCCTGCGACAGTGTCTTTAGTAACACCATTGTGGGATATAACCATTTCACAACTTTTTATTGAACTATTTTTGATCATTTCTTTTTTGTTGTAAAAAGTAATATAAAATAAATTATTTTGAGGATGCTAGGAAGCAGACTCAGGGTAAGAAATGTCAGTGTGTGAAGTCAAATTAATGATCAGTTTTGCCAAATGTGCTCATATTACAGCTAATATAAACAAAGGCAGAGTCAGAGCACATGCTAGCAGCTTCAGCAAACTAACACATGTGCATCATCACACCCATCCCATTTACAACCCCAACCGCAAAGAGAATTGCAATTCAAAAGTAATTTTACATTTCAGTGTATGTTGTAACAAGAAATATAAATTATTTTGTCCTACTAAGAATGGGAAAACTGGGGATATTGTCAAAGAAAAGGTCACACTTGTGGATAGGGGTTGAAACATTGAATACATAAATCAACTATATTAAGAACAAATTTGTAAATCAGTGTACATAGGTTTTAAAGTAATACAAAATGTCATTTATAATAGTTAAATGATAGAGTAAAATCTTTACTATGCTTAGGGCAACTTTATTCTTAATCACCAATAATTCTATCTACAGGTCTTATGTTTTATCAAGTTGAGTGTCTGTCTTATTCTGTGAAAGTGAACAGATATTTGGGATATAATGATGTTGTTCCAACCCTCCCCCCAAAAATATGTTAATCAAAAAAGCAATAAGAAAAAAGCTTTTCGGGCGGCCCTTCGGCGGGGGCTGCCCGGCTCCCCGCGCCCAGAGGGAGCTTCGCCGCCGCCATGTCTTCCGGGGCCAGCTTGAGCGCCCTGCAGCGCCTGGTGGAGCAGCTCAAGCTCGAGGCGGCCGTGGAAAGGATCAAGGTCTCCCAGGCTGCCGCAGAGCTTCAGCAGTACTGCATGCAGAATGCTTGCAAGGATGCCCTGCTAGTTGGTGTTCCAGCTGGAAGTAACCCCTTCCGGGAGCCCAGATCCTGTGTTTTACTCTGAAGACTGTACAGAAGAAGTTTGCTGAAGAATGTTTTCCAGTGCATATTATGAATGGCTGCCTCCAAGTTCCAAGAAAACACTTATCTCTCGTTAAATTACTTTAAGATATTTCAGACATTTCCTATGACTTAGACCTAGAGCCAGAATTATACAGAAATTTGCCCTAACCCAAACCCAATAAAACTAGAATAGATTTAAATAATAATGATTTGAATTTTGCGTGGGAGAGGGTGAGAGGCTAATACTCTGTACTTCAGACAAATACTTTATCACCAAAAATTCCAAAATGGACCTCTTTCATTAGTAAATTTGTATTTGTATACCTGGCATATTATGTATGTTTTGTTTACTGTATATTTACATTTTGGGGAATGAATACTTGTTTATTAAAAAATTTTTATCATTTGTTGTTCCTGAATAAGATTTTTGTATCATGGCAAGATTTTTTTTCTAGTGAACTTACAATTTCTAAATGAGACATAAAATTGGAAGAAATAGACTTCAATAATCAAATGATATCTTGAACTTTCTTAATTAAAATTTTGTTTTAATTTAAACACTATGAGAACAGTAAACTTTTTTTAGAAAGACTAGTGTTATAAGATTGTCCATCTGTGTATGAAGCCAAGTTAATCTTTGCCTTTTATAAGTTTCTTTTTTTCTTTTTTTTGGTTTTTGGGCCACACCCGGAGTTACCAGAAATAGCTCCTGACAGGCACGGGGACCATATGGGACACCGGGATTCGAACCAACCACCTTAGGTCCTGGATTGGCTGCTTGCAAGGCAAACACCGCTGTGCTATCTCTCCGGGCCCTTTTATAAGTTTCTTTACATTGTACTTATACTTCAAAAAAGAACTATTATTATCTCATCTTTTAAAAATGTTTAAAATATGACTTAAGGAACATTGCATATTATTAAAATCAAAGTAAAATGAATATCTTACAACATAAATGCATTCTTTTTTTGTTTGTTTTTGTTTTTTGAGCCACACCCTGCTGTGCTCAGGGTTTACTCCTGGCTCTGCTCAGAAATGACTCCTGGCTAGTGGGACCATATGTGATGGTCACAGATCAAACTCCATAAATGCATTCTTGATGGTAGAAGTGTTTGATGATGTGCCTTTAATTTGGGACAACTTTAATGGATATATTGTGTCTATAATCTTTAAAAAGCTTGGAAATAAAATTTGTTTAATTCATTAAAAAAAAAAAAGAAAAAAGCTTTTCCTGTTAACCTTAATTTACCCTAAAAATGACACTTAAAATTATGTCACTTTCTATACCACTTTCTAATTTAAAATTTTACACTGCTTTATGCTTTTTTTCTGCTTCGTGATATTTATAAAACCTTTAAAAAATCACTACAGAGAATATGAATTATTTTCCATGTCTCTTGTCACAGGTTGAAGATATTTTCATCTTAGAACCATCAATTTTATAGACTGCTAAAGATTTATTCTTGGGTCATCTATTATTCAGTTAGAGACAAGGTGAAGAGAAGTGGCAGATGAATTGACCAGTGTCACTACCCAGGTAGGATAATCGACAGGTCAAACCATTCTGAAGTACTGGGTCATTTATTATCTTACAACAGAAGCTTGATGAAATGAGGAATCAGAGTCTTACTTTTCTAATTTCATAATAGACATTCTTTGAACTATAGCATACTAAATGTAATATCTCATAGGTATATTAATCAAGCTCATTTTAGCTCTCAGAGAAACAAATATTAAATAGAGCCATAAGAATAATCATAATTTTAGATAGCATTAAAATAAATTTTGGTCATACATTTATATTATAATAAATTATAATAGTGGCTCCCTAAAACCTATGTCTCTGATCTACTCAGAACAGTCTAATCATTTTACCTATCTTGCTCCTGACTTTCCCTGTCAGTCTCCTCAGCCAGGGCATTTTAACTTCTGTGCTCTGAATTTTGATAAATTCAGCATTGCAGATATGCTCTGAGTGATTTAGTTCAGAGATCAACATTATCAGTTTTTCACTCTCAGCTCTTGCATAGAGCTACACTAATTTTTTTTTTCAAATTTTCTGTCAACATTCATAGGAATCCCTCCCCCTGAAAAAAGCAGCAAGAATTCCTTATTTATGTAACTATACATAACCAGCCTGTACTTCTCAGATGCTGCAGGCTGCCGCATCAATGTGCCATACAAGAAAAAAGAAGGAAAAGGGGGTAATAACATAATCCAGAAAGAAGAAAAAATAAGTTGTAAAATCTATATGGTGGAACTTGGAATTACCTTCCCATCTGGCAGAATGAGCATAGCCTGTTTAACATTGTGGTTATCAATTTTCAAAGTATGTTTACATGAAAACCTTTATCAGCTTGCCTCCTACAGGTATAGATTATAGTGCAAGGCTGTAGGTCCATTTATATCTCTTTCTGACTCATATACCAAATGCACTGAAATCTGATAGAGAGTGGATAGAGGAAATGAGTCAATCTAAAAGTTGTAAGTCCTCACTGATGCAAAAATGCAAAAGATCTATGTGAATCAAGTAGATGATTTTTTATTTTTTATATCTTTATTGAAGCACCATGATTACAAACACGTGTGTAGTTCGGTTTTAGTTATACAAACGAACACTCCTGTCTTCACCAGTGCAACATTTCTACCACCAATACCCCCCAACTCCTTCCTCCCCAACCATTGCCTGTGTCAGAGACACTCACTACAATTGTCATGATAGTTGTCAGTGTAGTTATTTCTCACTTGTGGTAAGCTTCATATACTGGGCCAGTCCTTCCACCCCTTATCTCTATTGTCTCTGGGTATTATTACAATAATATATTTTATTTTATTTTTTTCTTAAAACCATAGATAAGTGAGACTATTCTATCTCTCTCCCTCTGACTTATTTCACTCAGAATAATATTTTCCATGTCCATCCATGTATAGAAAAATTTCATAACTTTTTCTTCTGACAGCTACATAATATTCCACACTATGTATGTGTATATGTACCACAATTTCTTTAGCCACTCATCTGTTGTCGGGCATCTAGGTTGTTTCCATATTCTGGCTACTGTAAATAGCATTGCAATGAATATAGATATGCAGAGGCACTTTTTGTATTGTGTTTTTGTATTCCTAGGGTGTATCCAGTGGTATAGCTGTATATGGGAGCTCAATTTCCAGTTTTCTGAGGACTCTCCATATTTTTTTCTATAAGGGCTGGACTAGACAGCATTCCCACCAGCAATGAATAAGAATTCCTTTCTCTCCGCATCCCTGCCCATATTGATTGTTCTTGTTCTTTGTGATGTGTGCCAATCTCTGTGGCTTAACTTGGTACCTCATTGTTGTTTTGATTTGCATCTCCCTGAAGATTAGTGATGTGGAGCAATTTTTTTGTGTGTCTTTTGGTCATTTGTGTTTTTTCTTTGAAGAATTTTCTTTTCTTTTCCTCATTTTTTGATGAGGTGGAGTTAAATGTTTTTTTTTTTCTTGTTAAATTCTGTCAGTACCTCATGTATTTTTAATATTAGCCCCTTATCTGATGGGTATTGGGTATTGATAGGTATTGAATAGTTTCTCCCTTTTCTGTGGGTGGCCTTTGTATACTTGTTACTATTTTCATTGAGGTGCAGGGGCTTCTCAGCTTATTATAGTCCCATCTGTTTATATCTGCTTCCACTTGTTTGGAGTGTGCTGTTTCTTCCTTGAATAACTGATCACCCACATGCAAAAAGGCGAACTTTGAGCTCCATCTAGCACCATGTACAAAGGTCAAATTCAAATGGATTAAGGACCTTGATATCAGACCCAGAACCATAAGGTATATATAAAAACACATAGGTAAAACACTCCATGACATTGATACATTATACTTTTAAATTGTAGAGCAGGATTATCCAGGTTGTGCAGAGTTTGGCTCTAAGAAAAATAAAGTTAAGCATGTTGTATTAATATAAAATATATTTAGTCCTAGTGTTTGGGGAGTGTCCTTTCTCTGGTCTACCTGGCGCCTGCAGCCCCTTTGCCCAACGAGGCTGCTAGCTGCTGGGTAATGGTGAAGAAATGATCCATTGGAAGTCCGTTGAAGTTTCAGGAGAAATTCAGCTTTGTTTCAGAGCCCTAACTGCCATGTACATAATCTTTTCTGCTCCTCTCCATCCTACCTGTGTATGCTTTCTCTCCTCTCCCCTAGAAAACCCCTTAATTAGCAACAACAGATCCCTCTCAGCTATGGGTGGGTCTGACCATCCAGATGAGATTAGTATATGGAATCCTGTTCTACTAAAATATCTTACAATTTTTTTCTGTACTAGGTCCATATTTATATAGTTTCTAAATAAGCAAAAGAGAATAATTGCAAGTATAATTGGTCAAAACCTTTAGTTCAAGCTTTTAGCTTGACTCATTTATTGAAACTTAATACCAGATCAATTAGAATAAATTTTAATTCAGATATGGGTGATAAGACATGCCATTAGAACATATTGTTCAGAACTTCTAAATTCTACACGTCTCATCATTTATTGAACAAAATGAAATGGCAACCAAATATTAGGATTCACATTAATCCAGAATTTGAACCACAACTTTATTTTATATGAGGAAGCTTTAGTTCATATATAGTTCATATATCCCCTAGTCCTTTGGAATGATGTTTCTTAAATTTTTTTCAAATCTTGGCCCTTTCTGACCACTTTTCCCCCTATATCTTTTCCTAATATTTGACACTCAAGTCTCACATTGTGATTCTCTATTTATACAATATTTACCTATGGCTCCCTGGAAATATCCAGGGATTTATAGGAGACCATATAATCCCAAGCTAAGAAACACTGCTTTAAAACTAAAAATTTAAATTTTTCTGTGCCTATGGAAAAAACTGCCTGCCACTTTTTTAAATCTTTTACATAGGAGTTTCCACATTTTTCGTAGAACCTTGGCACATGAATTACTTTGTTTTACCTCATATTTCTATATAATTCTATAAAATAAAGAGCAGATAAAAAATGAAGGATAGGGTCTGGGGTCAAGTGGGCTCAGGTGCATTGATGGGGATAAAAAAGGACAAAACTAAATATTCCAGCCAAAGTCAACAACAATGGAATCAAGAGACCCAAACTAATAATCTTAACTTTAAAAGGGCCTGCTATATTGGCAGGTTGGAGTGGGGCAAAGTTGGGTTATACTCTGGGAATATGGTGGAAGGAGGTCCACACTGGTGTAGGATTGTCTCTGGTGCATTGTATGTCTGAAACCCAACTATGAAGAACTGTGTAAATCACAATGGTTTCAATAAAATTAAAAAAAGAAAGCATGGAAAGTAAAACTTGAAACACATTATATAAATGTGTAATGCTCTCAGTTCCTCCTTATGATTGGAGAGCATGGTTCAATAGCACACAAATGCACAGACACTGTTTATTCATGATCCAATGAACTCATTAGTACTAATTGTGCTTATGGTGCACACAAATATGCTACAAAGCAAATCAACACAGGGTACAGTTCCCAAGCAGAATCCAGAAAGTCCACTTAAAAGGAATAAAATACTGTTGATCTCAATTGTTGAGAATTATTTTATATCTTCTGAAAAGCTCTCAGTATATCAGTACTTAAACTGTAACTAGTCCTTTGCCTCAAGTATATTCAGAAAGATAAATTGGATGTTTTTATCTTTTTCCTTTTTAAGGAGTCAATCTGAACTGTGGAATACCAATTTTAAAATAAAATTAGTATGTCTATAGATAAGAAAAATAATGTTCTGAGATCATAATAAGGTATATTGATTAATTTTTATATTTATTATAAGAGTTAAGGAAAAAATTTCTAAACTTTTCATCATGAGAGCCTTTTTATTTGGAAAGAATCAGGATAAGTTATCTTGAAATGATCAAATATTACATAATAAGTTCCCACCTAGAAAAGAACTCTCATTCACTGCTGGTGGGAAAGCCACCTAGTGCAGCCCTTATGGAAAACAATATAGAGCTCCCTCATAAAATTGGAAATTAAGCTCCCATATGATCCAGCTATACCATTCCTAGGGATATACCCTAAGAACACAAAAACAAAATACTCATCACAGCAATAGCTAGACTCTGGAAACAACCAAGATGCCATTCAACAGATGAATGGCTAAAGAAACTGTGGTACATATACAACATTGAATATTATGCAGCCATCAGAAGAGATGAAGTCATGAAATTATCCTATACATGGATAGACATGGAAAATATTATACTGAGTGAAATAAGTCAGAGGGAAAGAGAGAAACACAGAATAGTCTCACTGATCTCTGGTCTTTAAAAAAAAATAAAAGACATTATTGTAATAATGCCCAGAGATGAAGGCCAAAAGGACTGGCTAATGATATGTAGCTCACTTAAGGAGGAGTTACTGCAGTTAGAACACTAACAAGTACCATGAAAATGTCAGAGTGAGAGAAGTAGAATAACTGTGTCGAATACAGGCAGAAGATATGGGGTGAATTGGTGATGGGAATGTTGCACTGGTAAAGGGGTGGTGTTCTTTTTGTGACTAAAACCCAACTTCAGTCATGTTTGTAGTCACAGTGTTTAAATAAAGATAAAAAATAAAAAAATAAGTACCCACTTATTGTGGATCATTAAACTGAAGAAATCATATCTTTATAATCTTTCTTTTATACTAGTACTTACTAATTTGTCAACATTTTCCAAAATTAGTTACTCAATCTGAAAGAAACATATATATCTATATATGTATATACCTATAGTTAACATATATATGTATTATGTATATACATATATAATTAAAATTTTTCCAGCCAGTTCATTTCAACTTCATAGTAAAAACTACTTTCTCTATTCTCAAGGTAAACTGTTCTAACTCTACTGACCTTCATTCATTATGGTATGAATTTTTAATCTCTATAGATTTTTAAATTTGCAAAGACAACTTCATAGTCTGCTATTTGTGTTACTGGAAGAGAGCTTATAATAAACATTTAAAATTTTAGTTTATTCATAAAATATGGGAGAACTGACTTTGTCAGGGAGATACACTTAAAAAAATAGAGATGAGGGCTTGAAGGACCAGCCCATGATATAAAGCTTACCATAAAGAGTGGTAAATGCAGTTAGAGAAATAACTACACTGAAAACTAACTTGTTACAATGGTAATGAGTGAGAAAGGTAGAAAGCCTTTCTTGAATATAGGAAGGGGTTGGTGGTGGGAATGTTGCACTTGTTAAGGGGGGGGGTGTTCTTTTTGTGACTGATACTCAACTACAAACATGTTTGTAATCATGGTGTAATCAAAATAAAGATATTATTTTTAAAAATACTACTAGAGATCTGGGAGATAACTCAAGTGATAGAGGATATACCTAGTATGTATGAGATTCTTAATTTCATCCCTAATATTGCATTGCTTTGGGATGCCTTGAACCTAAACATTATCAAGCAGATCCAAGCACTAAGGACAGCATGGTTAATAGACTCTAGAATTTCCTGATCACTGCTGGATGAATTAAAAATAAATAAAAACAGAAAAAAATCATACAACTCATATCAGCTTCCCACCAGGGTCTGTCTAATAAGGCCATAGGCCCTGCAGTTTTAAAAGTAAGTTGTTAAAAAGCCTTCAGTATAGCACAATATGAAAAAAAAATGTAAGAACTTTCACAATGTATTTTGCAAATCATAGAGCCCCACATCTATTGCACAAAAAATTTCAGATCATGTTAGGGGAGAAACAGGACCTTTAAGCACTGAATTGTTCAGAACCCCATGGATCCCATCATAAATCAAGGAAAGATCTATGTGACAACTTGAGATGAAGCACTGTCTGGACCCAATATCAAAAACTTTAGTAGTTATGGTATGATAGCCATATACCTTGAATTAGTTGTACTGATACATGGAGCTCAGTTTTCACCTATTGGCCACATATTCTTGGAGTATAGAAGCCTGCTGTCAACTCAGATCAATGATTCTCATGGCTATGTGTATTATTTTTCAACCATAGAAAGGCCCATATTCTTGGGACATACAAGTCTCAGTGTACCTAAGCTCTCTTTCAGAGATTAGAAAAGGATCTGCATGGCCATAGAAGTATGGGTTCTGTGAAAAAAGTGTGGGTTATTTTTAAGGGAGTATTCTCTCCTATTGGCCTCAATGTTAAACCAGTATTTTTGAGAATTCCAAAGAGGACTGGAAAGATAATACAGTAGACTGAGATCATATTTTGAATATAGGAGGTCTGGATTTGATTTCCTATACCACGTGGTCACCTGAGAATCACCAGGAAAATGCATGAATGGATAAAAAAAGTGCTCAAGGGGCTGGAATAATAGTACAGCGGGTGTTTATCTTGCATGAGACTGACCCAGGTTTGATCCCCTGAGCACTGCCAGGATTGGTTCCTGAATGTAGAGCCAGAGTAAACCCTAAATACCCTAAATGGGTATGACAAAATACAAAAGAAAGCCAAATGGATGAGACTATAGGAAATCCTGCAGAATAAAGTCAAACCGAGGGACAAATACAAAATGATCACTCTCCTATTTACTATCAGGAAATATAATGATGGAAAATAAAAGAAGAGCCCAGAGTAACCGTTCCTAAGTGGTTTAAAATTTTATGTTTCAAGGGCAAATCACTGATCCTAGACATGAACTACCATTTGCCACATATGAGTACTAGAAATGTGATTGTTTATAAGAAAGATTAGAGATTAGAGAAATGTTATGTCATAGAGTCACTTTCAGTCATCTGCACCATATAAAATTCTATACTTGGAGTGGAGTGGTGATGCAAGTCAGAAGGCATCTGCCTTGCATGTGCTAGCGTAGGATGGACTGCAATTTGATCCCCCATGTCCCATATGATTCCCCAAGCCAGGAGCGATTTCTGAGTGCATAGCCAGACGTAACCCCTAAATGTCACCATGAGTGGCCAAAAAACAAAACAAAGCAAAACAAAAAACCCTACACCCAATAAGGAGTAATCTTTAAGTACAGTGCCAGGTAAAATAGTTCAGCTTTACTGGAAGTAGTAAAATAACAGCAACAATAGCAAAAACTAAGTGATATATATTTGGAGTGCACACCAGATTTCAAAGTTTGTGTATAAAAAGAAAATGCAAATTTCTCATTTTTACTTTTTAACAATATATTTGCAACTATAATATATTAAATATATTTATTTAAACTACATATATTACTAAATTAAGTACATTTCACATGGCATTTAATGTAGCTACTAATAAATTTACAACCAACTATAGCATATAATCTCTATATATAAAACAACATAAGTTTAAAGGTAGAAAATATCTTATTTTTCTGATATATGTTATTTTTTTTTACCCTACTCATGGCTCCATTACAATAAAAGTTCTTCCTGAAGATCTACAAAAGCAGAAAGCATTGCAGCAGAAGGCAGGGTTGACTTTGCCTGCCAGAACTATTTCTCTTAACACACCAACGTCACTGGCTATCCTTCCATAAAAATGCCAAACTAGGACTCTTTTAGGATATCTTTGGGTTTTTACTTGTTTGGGGTGGTCTGGTCTTTCTTTAATTATCCTATTCCCTTTGCTTTTATTTTTATAAGAACTCACATGTGCTTAGCTGTGGTGCCTGAACAATGAGCCATAGTCACACTGGTTAGTTGTGATTCATTCACATATGTTCACCCAGACATATTTCTAGCCACAGCACTTCCACATCTTGAGTGGTTATACTCATTGGGAAAAACAGTTTTAATTTCAATATGTGCATTAGAGATCAAATACTGTGGCATTGGTAATGTCAGACAGCAGGACTTCTTGAATGTGTTGGTGCATGTAAGTGGTACCAAGGATTGGAATCCTGGATTCACACTTGTAAGGTAGCTGCTATGAGCCACTAAGCCATAGCTCAGTCCTCTTCCTGATATTTATGATAATAATTTATCATTTTTATCATTTTTCTATGCCAAAAACATAAATTAAAAACATTCTTGTTCTTAAAATATATATAGCCTGACTTAGCGGAGCTACACATTTTTTCATTTCTTCATGATTTAATCACTTCAAGGGAATCCTTAAAGCTTTAATCATGTATTTTTTCTTTGAATCAAATCGAAAACTTGCCTCATTGCCAGTTCCCATTATCAGTTTCTCTGTTGTTCTTTGTTTCCCCCTTTGATATAGTAAAAATCACCCCGCAGAATTATGTAGAAAGTCGATGTGCTATTTAATAAGAAGCCACACAAAATTAACAGAGATCCTAGAATATTAAGCAACTCAGGAAGTTAATTGAAGAGGCAGTTATAAATACAAAAGCTGCTTTTGTGTAGGAACAAAAGATTGTTGGCCACATGTCGAGTCAGTACAAATCTCAAAGGCCCTATTTAGATAAGACATGGTTCTACCAACGGAGGCTTAGGAGAGTTTTATCCCCTCAATGAAGGCTATCACAGATTAGATGGGATACCCAACTGAGCAGAAAACTACAAAAGACAAGAATGCAATACGATTATATTCTAAAAATTCAGAGCCTACTAAATCTAAAATAAGTAAAACAAAAAAACGTAAGAACATATATTGGATATCCTTTTGGGCTTTACCAGTTAATCCCTTCTTAGATAGAGAACCCAAGACATATACACTTTTCAACAGAATGAGGATTAAAAACAGATTGAGGAATTAGAGAAATCTAAACTAGCTCTACCCGAGTCCTTTAGGAAAGCAGGTAAGCTATGTGCTCTGCCCAGGTGAAGGTACTCACAGCCAGCAACACAGGTTAGAGGCCACAAACATGTGTGACATCCCAAGTGACTGAGCCCTTCTGCAGGCTCAAGATAATCTTTCACACATATAAAGCTCTCCTGAGATGGCCTGGAAGACCATCTCAGTAGTGTGAAGATTCTACTATTGAAAAAGGAAAAATGCACCTTGAGAGCACAAAAGAAACCGTGATAAAGCTCAAAATCCAACCACACGCAAGATTGCAATCTTGCAGACCCAATCAACATTAACCAATTACATAATTTGTCTGAAATTTACTTTAGAGTAGAAATAATTGGGATATTCAACAAGATCAAATAAATAATAGAATATACTGACAATAAAACACAAGAGGATATGACAGCAGAAGTGAGAAAAAAATACAAAGAGAAATGTAAGAACCAAAAAACTTGGTAGACAAAATGAAAAATCAATAGAAAGGCCTTACCAGTAGAGTGATCAATCCTAAGGATAGAGTAAGTGGGTTCAAAGATAAAGTGCAGAAAACCTCCAGACTACAACAGGAGTTAGAAAAAAGCCTCAAAATAAACAAAGAGATAATGAGACAACATTGGAATGACTTCAAGAGAAATAACAAAAGAATTATTGTAGTCCCAGAGATCCAAAAAGAAAACCCAATGAAGAAGCAACAGTTAAAGACATTATTGCTGAGTTCTTAGAACTGAAGAATGTATGCATCCACAACCCAAATATCCATGTTACCATCTAAAAGGGTTTCAAATAAAACATGCCTCAAGGCACATCATAATCAGAATGATGAAACCATCGACAGAGAATTCTGAAAGCAACAAAATTAAAAAAAAATTCCATGAAAAGTAACATATTTAAGATTTACCAAAGGAACATATTTATCTAAGCCCAAAGACAGTGGTTGAATATAGTAAAAAGAAATCAATGAAATGAATGCCTAACAAGAATATTTTACCAGCCAGAATCTCATTCAGATATGAAAATAAGCTTCACTGTCAAACAACTTCCCTGGTAAACAACAGCTCATGAATTTGATAGACTCAAAAACACCTATTAGAGATGAACTAAAGGCCTATGTTAAGCCAAGATTAATACCACAAACAAATCAATCTTCTAGAGGAAGATGGTACAAACTCCATGGCAACCATCTCTCTCAATATAAATGGACTAAACATGGTGAGTTAAGAAACACAGAGTGCCATGATGAAGTAAAAAAATTAAAGCTAGCATTCTCTACTTATATGCACTACATGTAAACAATCAGAGCAAATAGAGAATCAAAGTCACAGATTGGAAGACAATTATTAAAGCAAAATAAAAACCAAAAATATGAAGGGGTGGCCAAATAATATTTAACAACATAAACTTTAGCTCAAAAAGATTATGAGACAGCAAATGCCATTTCTCAATGATTAAGGGACATGTACATCACTAAGAACTAATACTACTAAGCATTTTTACACCTTAGTAAGGACCCACAAAATACTTGAAGTATTTCCTAATAGACTTGAAGAAACAGTGATAGCAACACAATAATAGTAGAAGACACCACTCACTCTGGCATCCCTTGATAGATCAAGTAGACTAAGGCTCAGTAAGGAAATGCTTTCTTTGAAGTAAGAACTGACAGAAAGGGACTTAGTCAATATATACAGGGCTTTTCATCCCCTCAAAGACACATTGTTCTCAAATGTGCATGGAAAGTTCTCCAGAATACACCACATGTTGGGAAATAAGGCATTATCTATCTCCACAGTTAAGAGGATAGAAGTCATACCAGCTACCTTCTCAGACCATATGCACTAAAAATAGAAGTTAACCACAAACAGAAATGAGAAACAACACAAACACTTGGAAATTGAATAGTTAGTTTCTGAACAGATGGGTCTGAGATGAAATAAAAAAAAATCAAAGATTTCTGAAACTAAATGAGAATCAGAATATAAGCCAATAGAACTTTTGGAAACAGAAAAAATAGTTTTAAGAGAAAAATGTATAGCTCTGCAAATATTCATCAGAAAGGAATAAAGGGTACATAAAAACAACACGATTGCACAACATAATAAACTGGAGAAGGGCCAACAAAAACCCCATAAAGAATGAAGGATAAAGAAAATAATAAAACGTAGAGAAATTAATAAATAGGAATACCCAAAACAATCCAAAGGACTAATGAAGCCAGAGCTGTTTTTAAACAACATGACAAACTAGTGAGACTCACAAAAGAAAAAAAAAAAACCATAATTAACCTAATAAGAAAACAAAAGGGCAACACGGTAGACACCACAGAAATGAAAGGATCTCAGAGATTAATCTGAGAAACCTTATGCCATGAAACAAGACAATTCAGAAGAAATAGATGAATTCCTGAACATCTAAGACTCTCCAAGACTGAAGCAAGATGATTTAAAATATCTGAACAGACCAATCACGATTGAGAAATTTGATATTAAAACTATTTTCTAAATCCAGATGGATTCACTAGGAAAGTTTCTTAAACATTTAAAGAGGAGCTAATACCAATTATTTTCAGGATTTTCCAGAAAGTAGAAGAAACGGAAACAATTCCCAATAATTTCTATAAATTATTAATGATCCTCAGAGTAAAGACAGACAGAGACACCACAAAAATAATTTACATGCCAATATTCTTGACGAACACAACTACAAAGATCTTAACAAAATACTATCAATTTTAATCCTACAAATCATCAAAAAGACCATCCACAATGACCAATGATGATTCATCTCAGTAATCTAATGATGGTTTAACATATGAAAGGCAATCAATAAAATAAACCATATTAAGAAGAGTAAAAATAATATGATTATATCGATTGATGTAAATAAAGCATTCGATAATTTCTAGCACTGATTCTTGTAAAATCTTTCAAGCAAGTGGAAATTGAAGGAACTTTTCTAAAAAGAGTCAAGCCATTTATCATGAACCCAGGACAAATATTATACTTAGGTATTAACCCCTTATCAAATGAGTATTAGATAAATAATTCTGTAGGCGATCTTTGTATTCAGGCCATAGTCTCCTTTGAGATATGGAAGCTACTTAATTTATTGTAATTTGACTTGTTATCTTCTCTTCCATTTGTCTAGTCACTGGCATTTCATCCTTGAAAATTACTTTCAATGTCATGGAGAGTTCTTCTTAGGTATTTTTCTATGTTCCTTATGATTTCTTATCTAATATCAATGTGTATAACTAATTTTTTATTTGAACTTTGTGCATGATGCTGGAAAGAGATCTGAATCATTCCCTTGCATGTAGCTGACTGGAATTTCATCAGGACTAGTTGAAGAGATTTTCTTTGCTCCACTTTATATTTTTTGTTCTTTTATAAAAGGGTAACATCATATATGTGGGGATCTATTTCAGAATATTAAATTCTGTTTCACTGATCTGAGAATTTGCCTTTATTCCATGCCATTTTAATTTAAGATATATAGGTACCTCTATGTACCTTGTGAATTCTGGTCTGATATCAAGTTCTTTAATCCATTTTGATATGACTAGTGTGTGTGGTGTTACATAGAGATCTGATTTCTATTCAATATAGTATTGGAGGTGTTTGCCATAACAATTATGCAAGAAAAAGATATCAATGACATCCAAATAGGAGAGGTAGAAGTGAATCTCTTGCTATTTGCAGATGACATGTCAGTGTATCTAGAAAATCCCAGAGTCTACAAAAAAAAGTTTCTAGAAGCAATAGACTTGTATAGCAAAGTGGCAGACTACAATATTAATACACAAAAATCATAGCTTTTCTATACACAAGTAATAAAAGAGAAGAAAGAGATATAAAAGAACAATCTCACTCATGATTTTGTCTCAAATAATAAAGTACCTTGGGGTCAATTTAAAACTAAAGAGGTAAAAAAAAACTATAAAAAAAAACCACTATGAAACACTTATTCAAGAAATAAAAGAGAACACAAGAAAATGGTAAAATAAATCCTGCTCATGGATTGGAGGAATCAACATAATTAAAATGTCAATTCTCCCCCAAAGTATTGTACAGCTATAATTCAATCTCTATAAAAAATACTTACGAAATTTTTCTAAGTGGATCAAAACACTTTTAAAAGTTGTATGGAACAATAAATGTTCAAGAATAGCAAAATCAATCCTTGGGAAAAAGAAGATGAGAGGAATCTCTTTCCCCAACCTTAAACTGTATATAAATCAGGAGTCATTAAAACAGCCTGGTACTGAAATAAAGACAGATTCTCAGATCAATGAAATAGCCTTGAATGTTCTAAAACTGATCCACAGGTATACGGTCAATTAATCATTAATAAAGAGGCAAGAAATACAAGCGGAGCAAAGAAAGTCTCTTCAACAAGTGATGTTTGGAAAACTAGTCAGCTCCATGCAAAAAACATTTAATACTTAATTTAATTTTTCAATTTGTATTTTAATTTGTCACTTAGTGTGCAATGGTTTATATTAAGAATTACTTGTGTATTTATAAATTTATAGATAGTATAGGAAAACAGGAATGCAAAAAGTGCCTATATGTAGGAGACTTGATAAGTAGCTTGTTATAATGGTGAAAGTTTTTATTATGAATTTTTGAGCATATCAAAAATTAAAAATGCTTAAAAGATAGCATTTTTGTAAAAAAAAAAAGTTTATAATCATTAAATGTTCATGACCATTTGATAAATATAATTATATTTCAAGTTTTAGTTGCATAAGTAGCTATAAATATAAAATAGATTGAGGTGATTTCTTTTTTCAGTTTGTTCATTTTATTTTTAGTTTGCTTTGGGCCATACCCACTGATGCTCAGGGGTTACTCCTGGCTATGTACTCGCTCCTGGCTTTGGGAACCATATGGGATTTGGGGGATTGAACCAAAGTCCTTCCTGAATTGGCCACGTGCAAGGCAAATGCCCTACTGCTATACTATCGCTCAGACCCCAAGATTGAGGTGATTTCTAAATGTTAGAAATGGTTATTTCTGGGGCCGGGCGGTGGCGCTGGAGGTAAGGTGCCTGCCTTACCTGCGCTAGCCTAGGACGGACCGCGGTTCGATCCCCCGGCATCCCATATGGTCCCCCAAGAAGCCAGGAGCAACTTCTGAGCGCATAGCCAGGAGTAACCCCTGAGCGTCACAGGGTGTGGCCCAAAAACCAAAAAAAAAAAAAAAAAAGAAATGGTTATTTCTATACTGTGAGGTTATTGTTGATTTTTATTTTATACTCGAGTGTTTTCCAAGTTTTCCAAGTTTTCTGCAACTGGCATTTATATCTTTTAAAATAAAAGATAAAGTTTTAATATAAAGTTGTTTGAATTGATAATGGATTGTTTTATCTATTCATACTATAATAAGAGTAAATTTTCTCATAACCAACTTTACTTTTGTTTTTATTATTTCAGAGTTGTTTTCCTTATTTTATTTCTTTCAGATGAAAGTAAGGAGATTAAAAAAGTTATCTTGCAGCATGCTTAACATACTGAGGCTGTGTGCAACTAAACTATCTCAAACAGCATCCCATTCAGGTTATATTGTTTGATTTCTTCTTTTTGGGGGGGCTAGGGGAGACACTGCAGCACTCAGTGATTACTCCTAGCTCTGCACTCAGCAATTACTCCTGAAAGATTCGGGGTATCAATGGGATGCAGAGGATGGAACTTGGGTTGACATTTTGCAAGACAAATACCCTACCTGCATCATCATGTCTGGTTTCCATTATAAATTATGATCTTTCTGTTCTAAGCATATGATTAACTTGTTCTTTGAGAAAGTTGAGTATGAAATACTTTATTTTGGATGCATTTTGTGAACATTTTAAATAAATTCCAAGGTAAGAAAAGCACTTTAAGTGTTAAAAACATATACTTGTTTCCCCCAAATATTAAAAATAGAATGTGGTCAGTTCAAATTTTCAAAATATAAAAATATAGTGACATAAAATTTTCAATTAAGAACCACAACATGATGACCGATTTCATACCCAAACCTTTATATAAATGTCCACAGCAGCATTATTAATAACAGATAACATTATTAATAATAAATAACAAACAAAAATACCCCAAAATTCCATCAATTGAGTTATGGACAAACAGATATGGTATTCTTTCAAATGAAGATTCTTGAAATAAGAAGAAATGAAATACTGATACATAACAATATAGATAAGCCTCAAAAATGTTATGTCCTAAAAGTCATGAATATTTAAACTTTTTTAGAAATGTGTTTAAAAACTTAAAGCACACAAAAATGTTAAGTGAAATAAATTAATCACAAAATGAAGCTAGATTTAGCAGTGGGTTAGGATGTATCAACAAAGTAATAAGTAATAGATAAAATTATTTTTGAAATTGATAGCTATTCTAAAATTTTGAATAAAAATAGTAAGAGTATGGTGTTAGTTATACCTTTATTATTGCACTTAAATTATGAAAATAACTGCTAAATGTAAATTATTTCTTCCCAAATTACATATTTTATTTAGTCAGGAATATAATGCAAGAAGTGGGGGATATATCTGACATGTATGAGATCATGAGTTAGATTCCTAGCATTTTGTGACCCCAATAGCACATTCAAATGATTCTGAAAATGGAACCATCTAACCATCAGACCAACACTTCTAAGACAAACAGTGCCAGGAAGAAAAGTCCTCTGTACCACTGAACACTGCTGGGGCACCTCTCCCAAAGTGCTTATATATACATATATGTGTGTATACATACATATATTTGAATTAGGTACACACATTTCTATACATACTTAAACATAATTGGAGACAGAAAAATTTCAATCTAATTCCTGGTGGAAAATATTCTTAAAATCAAACTCATATCCTTGCGGTTATCATTGTCAATGTTGTGCACAGAAAATATGAGATTCATAAACATCAAATGTAGTTTTTATTTGGTAATTTTGGGCAATATTTTTCTTTTATTACATTTTGAAGCTTTAAACTGATCACAAAAAAATAGCCTCAAGGTTAGGAGGCAGACTCTTCGATTCAATTCAATCTAAATGTGCTTCCTGTTCACCTTTTAGGTCCTCGGGGCATACTACTCAGTGAGGAGTTTGCACCCCTGACCTCCCACAGGCTCTTGTTTATGACTCTATTTATTTAGCATTGCTATATTTTTGTATAGGTTTCTCTTGAATGTCTTGAGTAGCTAAACCATGAGTCTAAATTTTATAATTAACTTAGAGAAATCATGAAAAAGTCTTCAAAGAAACTCCTGAAATTTACAAAGTAATTTTACACTTTATTAAATGGAATGAAAGGAAAGGGACCAATGGTAAACCATTATTTCCCTGTAATTTTAAGTGTGTATTTTACAACTTCAACCCCAAGTATATGTAAAACCATTCAGTGGATGTCCTTCCAAAATCATTTATAAAATAATGCAAGAAAAATTATGATTGCATCGCAAAGCAAACATACTGCAGAGAACAATAAAATTCAGTGGCACAAAGAACATAAAGTTGTGTGAGTGGAAGAAAACTAAATATCCCAGATGTTTTGATTTTACCTGAATGAATTAAGGTCTGGGAAAGCTATTCTTGAAGATCTCTCTGAGTCTTTATTACCTAAAATTTATGGGTAAATCTGGGTGTTGTGTCTGTCCTCTGCAGCTCTAACTTTAGCGTCATTTTCATTACATTTTCACTAGCTTCCAGGAAGAGAAAAAAATGACAATGAAAGGAACTATTGGGAGACAATGGCCCCTATGAGGTCCACATATTTACTGGCTCAGAATTAAAAATGCTCAAACTACAGTTTCTCTCTCATTTCTTGTATTTATGGTTCCCTCTGCTTTGAAGCAAGCATAGTAAGTTCCATGATAAATTGGCCTAAACTCTGTCTCATTTCCAGCCAGACCCTGTAAATATCTGAGCTGTGCTGTGCAGCCATTTATTCTGATTTGTAACATTAGACAACACTGTCAATGACAAAGAGTCTAAAGGTCCTTTTTTTCTGGTTGGCCAATGACCAAAGGGGTTGTAGGATTATATTATCTTCAGTGTCATAAAATATTGCAAAACCAGAGCATCTTACCTTTATCAACAACAGTCTAGACCTGTATCTAAAATGAGGCGGATGTTGCCTCATATATAACCCTTTCAGTCTGTATTTGATAATGAATATAAAAGTGTTGGGAAGGCAAATTGTCCAAAACAGAGTTTTTCCTATACCCAGGAGTAAAAATACCAGTTCTTTAAGGAAATTTATAGCATATACCCTTTGTTGCTAAACTCCTAGAAACTAAGAAAACTGAAATAAATATAGCAGACAGAGCCCTTGACCCTTTGGAACTTGAGTTTTAGTCTTTGAAGAACGAAAAAGATGATGGAGCTATTTTCTCTCTCAAAAGACTGGTAATACCATTTCAGTCTAAACTGCACCTGTCTCTCCAAGTTATAGCATACAATTCTGTCAGCACAATTCATTAGTCAGTGAAAGAAAACTAAATAAAAAATGTGTTGGCAAGTTGTATCTGTCGTTTTTCATATTTGTTTGACCAACAAATTCTAGCTTTCTTTGTCAACTTTGTGACTATCTCTGAATCTTATGGTTTTGCTCAGTTTTAATACTATATTTAAACACCGTGATTACACACGATTGTATTTGGGTTTCAGTCATAAAACTAACGCCTCCCTTCACCGGTGCAACATTCCCACCACAGGATATTAGGTCTCAGTGATCATGAATGTTTTTCCATTCTTTTTCTCTTTTTCTTTCTCTATTCCTCAACTTTTTCCCCCTCTATTCCTCAACTATAATATTCTCACATCGATCTAGTCTGTGGTCTAGTCAGATTTAGAACTATGGTCAGGTTTTTTGATTTCCCCTTTTTTTCTCCTTTTTGTTTTTGAACCACATTGACGCTCAGAGGTTACTTATGTAACCCAGATGTTGTTTGTGTTAATAGCAGGTGGTGCTCAGCATCCATTTAGGACCTCCATTTAGGATTCACTACTCGAAGTGCTCATAGAACCATATATACAGTGTTGATGATCAATCCCACTGGCCATGAGAAAGGCAAATATCCTACCCACTATATTATCTTGCCAGCTTTATTTTTCTCTTATCTTTTGACATAGAGACTCATTTCCTGAATTCTGATTTTATTCTCTTAAATCTGATTTTGGGGATCAACTCTGGTGTTCCATGGTTGCATTTACTGATATATCAGATTCTTTTATCATAGGAGAAAAATTATATTGGACCCTTACTTGGACTTTTGGATAAGGAACATTAGCTTCAAGGTGCGTACAAGGAAATGGTTTCTAGGCAACCATAGTATACACCTAATTAAAATGTAATGATTCAATGTAAATTTAAATTAGTTTACAGTTTAATAGTTTATAGGTAAACTTCTAAACTCTGAGTTTCTAAAAGCTGTCTCTAAAGAACTATGTACTTTTATTTAAATGGTTATACAGGAAAATCTTTCTTAATGATGTTTCTAGGGACACCAAAAATGATGTATTCAAGTCTTGAAATGAAAACCAATTGTAATAATTACTAAATAAGTGCACCTTGGGTAATTTTTATACCTCAAGTAATGTTTGTGGGAGATGGTGTTTGTACACTATTTTGAAAATAGATCAAATGAAACTAAAAACTCATTTAAAACCATCTAATGTATATTCCCACAACCTTTACTTTTGTGACTTCCTTACAATGACTTGTATCTCAAACTATAATGTTAACAACTTAACAACCATAAACATCATACAATATTTATTTAAAACATATATATTGAAAACCTACTATGTGGGCCCGGAGAGATAGCACAGCGGTGTTTGCCTTGCAAGCAGCCGATCCAGGACCAAAGGTGGTTGGTTCGAATCCCGGTGTCCCATATGGTCCCCCATGCCTGCCAGGAGCTATTTCTGAGCAGAGAACCAGGAGTAACCCCTGAGCACCGCCGGATGTGGCCCAAAAAACCAAACAAAAAATAAAGAAAACCTACTATGTACAAGACAGCATAATAAAGAGATCAATAATAACTAATTTTATTTTTTACAGAACATCAATAGAGTCAGTACTATCAATTGCCATATTTTCCCAGAAGAAAATATAGTGTTAGAAAGGTATAATAATGTTCCTAAAGTTTCATAATTAATATCCAATAACAAAGACATAATTTGGATCCAGTAGTATTTTGGACTTAACAGTTTATTGTTCACATCTTTGGTCTTTCTTAATGGTTTATTCAAAGTACTTTCATCTTCTCCCTACTGTTCTTACTCTTATTCTTTTGGAGAGGAGGTACACCTTTCATTTCTCAGGGTTTATTCCTAGCTTATTTCTGATCACAGAGTTCAGGGATCCCTTCTGGAGGGGGCTGCAGAACCATTTGGATTGCTTGGGATTAAACCTATGTCACCTGTTTGCAAGACAAGTGTTTCTTGTCTCTTATCTGTTGTTTCTTATCTCTCCAGCTTCTACCTCTCATATCTATTTAATCATTTTCATACAACTTCACCCAAGCTACTGTTTCAACATGACAGATAAACCCATTGCCCAATCTACTATTCTATAGTAGTTGAATAGTTGAACTTCTCTGTAATTGAAAATGCAAAAGCCTTCTTTAACAATCAGTATCCAAGGATTATCATAGAACATATTATCTTCTAGTTGGTTACTTACATTTCTACTTCACTCCCAATTTTCTGACTTATCTTTAAGTGACATATTTCACATATTGTTATTACTTCACATAGATTATATCTAAACAAATGACTATCCTTTGTATTCTGATACATTCTAGAACTATAACTTTAGACTTTACCTTTTCTAGATTTCCTAGTGAAATTCAGATTTGTAAATCCTAGCAAGTACATATCTAAACTCTCTACTTAGAAAGTTAATATACATATCAAACTCAACTTGCCTAAAGAGAACTTTTAATTCCATCATTCGCAATTTGATTCGCTGATTGACTTACTTATCCCAATTGTTACCAACTATTTTCTCTCATCAACACGAATAATTTCCTTTGATTTTTATATTTGATAGTTTAACTTAGAAAATGTCCATAATGTGTTTGACATCTGACAACAGTACAAAAATCACTACAGCATTGCCTATAGAGCATGAATTCTTATAGTAGTGTAAAAATTAATTTCATGATTTTACTCTTATCACCAAATGACCTATTTTACATACAGAAACTGGACTTATACTTATAAAAATCAAGTCTGATCATATATTTCTCTGCTCAGATTTTTTCAGTATTTTTCCATCTTGTTCAAGGAATATGAGAAAATCTCTACATTGTGATTTATAGTTTTCATATCCTTATAACCCATTTTTTATTAACCTCTCCTTTTCTCTGTCATAGTCACATGAATGAACATTTTTCCTTCCAGTGTCATAAATTATCAAATATGTCTAATCCTTCAATATTTGTACCAGATTTTCTCATTTCCTAGAGCTTTATTCTTTACATATTTAAATTTTAGAATGTTTTACTTCTTATATTGCTCAGATTTTTATCTCCTCAAAGAGGTTTTCTCTGATCATTCTAATTAGAAGTGAAACTTTTATCTCCATCAAACTCTTTTTAAATACCTACCCATTCTGTTCTACTTTTCAAATTTTAAAACACAAAAGTTACTTTATAATTTAGTACACTTTTCAAATTTTTGAACTTCCTCTGCAAGAAAATAAGAATCATAGGACATAGTTAAGTCTTTTACAAAATATTATAATGATATACTAGCTTAAACCTACTATCTATGTGTGATTTCAGTTAAACAAGATTGCAATTCACATTTGTTGCAGTCCTATGGAAAATAGACTGGAGATTCTTTAAAAACTAAAATTGTAGTTTCATATATTCTATTATCTCAGTTGCAAAATTATCTGAAATATTAAATATTAATTTGAAGATAGATAACACATAACACATGTGTCCCAACATGAGGTCTACTGTAAATAACTATTCACGAGCACTGGAAAAGTGTGCATACCTGGCTTTCTGAGAATGAAGATACATATTAATGTCTATCAAGTCCAAAACTTTGGTTTCTTTCTTTAATGCGATTTTTCCTTATTGATTCTATGTGTGGAGTGGCTACCCAGTGATAAAAGTTTTGTATCAAAATAACTTGATTTTAGGCCAAAGTGATAGCACAGTAGGTATGGTATTTGTCTCTCATATGACTGGTGTATGTTTGACCTCCAGTAACTCAACAGGGCTCTGAACTCTTCCAAGAGTGATTTCTGAGCACAGACCCCAGGAGTAAGCACGAACACTATCAGTTGTAGCAAAAAAATTAAAAATAAAATCTCCTGGGGCCAGAGTGATCGTGAAGCCCTCGGGCATTTGTCTTTCACCCAATGATCCAGGGTGGACCTCGGTTCAATCACTGATGTCCCATATGGTCCACCAAGCCGGGAATTTCTGAGCACCTAGGGAGGAGCAAACCCTGGATGTCACCTGGTATGGCCCAAAAACCAAATAATAATAATAATCAAATAAAATTTCCTGCTTTTATTATATGGCTGTCCATTTTTTCCATCAGACCTTCTAGTAATTGTTTTATATATTTTAATTATCCTTCATTTGGTTCACAGGTTAATTAGAAGCTAAGTTTTCTTGGTATTTGGATCCTCTGATCATTGCATAAAGCCAATTTGTCTTTTTAAACATATTTTTGTTTGTTTATTTTTTGGCGGGCCCATGTGGTGATGCTTAGGGGTTACTCCTGGCTATTCACTCAGATATCACTCCTGGCTCGGAGGACCATATGGGAAGTCAGGGATCTAACCAAGGACCATGCTGGATCAGCCACGAGAAGGCAAAAGCCCTACCATTGTGCCAGTGCTCCAACCCCTTAATATCTGTCTTTTATTACCTTTTTTTAAAGTTAGGTCTGGTTGGTCTGAATTAATGTCCATTTTAGTCTGTTTTTGCTTTACTATTTTCTTGTATGACTATTTTCCAGCTTTTTATTTAAATCTTTTTTTCAACTGGAAGGCTCAACTGAATCTTTTGTAAGCAGCAGACTATTAGGTTTAGTTTTTTTAAGATGTACAAATACTGTCTTTTTATTAGTGAGTTAGTCTATTGATATCAAATGTATATGTAATTTATTGAGGCATTCATAATATTTCGATGAATTTAGACAAGTACAGAAAAGACCAAGAAAGTGGTTACTCAAGTCTGGAAAGAGAAATTATTTTAAATGGGTCATCATGAGTATGTGGAATTTCATGATAAAGGAAGAAAAATACTGGACAAAGTATATTACAATGTGTAGGTCACTTACCTTGCACACTGCCAGCCCAAGTTCAACTCCCAGTAGCCTATATTGTACCCCAAAAACCACCTGCATTGATTGCTGAGCATTGTCAGGTATGGCTCCCCACTCCAAAAATATAAATAAATAAAAGACAAATACTAGCACACATTAATTGATATTGGAATATGGAGAAAGCTGCTCTACATAAATTAAAATTTTGATGCAGTGCACGTATAAACCAGGGTGAAAATGCTATAGTGTTTGAGTAAATTATTAAAATGTGTATTGATTTCAAAAATATGAGAATATCCAGAAGAAAATTTTATTGGTAGATTTCTTTTGTGTGTATAAATAAGCAGCACAGATTTTAGTACATAAGAACAAGAATAATCAGTGCTAGTGGGATGTGAAGAGAAAAGAACTGATGGTGGGAATATTGTCTATCTCTTCCAGCCTTTCTGGAAAATAATCCTCCAAAAACTGGAAATAACTTTCCTAGGGATATACCCTAATAATACAAAAAAACAATACAAAGATGCCCTCTGCATGCTTATGTTCATTGCAGCTCTATTTATAATAGCCAGAATCTGGAAATAACCCAGATGCCCAACAATAGATGAGTGGCTAAAGAAACTGGTACTGTGCGAAAAAAATTCACTAGGACGACAAAGAATGACTCAGGGGGAGGACAACCTAGTATGCCTGGAGCCCAGAGTCAGTCTTATGCCAGAAAACGTCAGGGGTAAGATCTCCTTGTATTTAAACCAAGACTTTCTTTTTTCCATTTTCCCTATATTTTGCTGGGTCTAAGCAAACAACAATTGCCACTCTCACACAGTTATTATTGTATTTTTTAACTCTTATTCTTTAAAAAAGAAAAAAAGAAGAGCTTACTAAACTTAAAAAAAATAACTGGGGTCGGAGAGATAGCATGGAGGTAAGGCATTTGCCTTTTATGCAGGAAGTCATCGGTTCGAATCCTGGCATCCTATATGATCCCCTGTGCCTGCCAGGAGCAATTTCTGAGCCTGGTGCCAGGAATAACCCCTGAGCGCTGCCGGGTGTGACCCAAAAACCACACACACACACACACACACACACACACACACACACACACACAAACTGTAATAAAATGTCTGTCTCAAATACAGGTAGGGCAGGGGTCTCAAACTCAATTTACCTGGGGCCACAGGAGGCAAATCAGAGGTGAGGCAGGACCGAATAAAGGATTTCACACAAAAAAAAGTCCTTAAACGTCAGTATTAGCAGTTTTAATTATTTCTTCTGAACATGATTAGAACATTGAGTGAAGATCATAAACAGTTCTTCTGAACATGGCATCTTTTGCCTATTCCTGTCTTGAACACAGGCAGGAGATTGGGGAGGAGTGAAATGGGGGCATAGGTGGTAGAAAGTTTGCACTGGTGAAGGGGGGCGTACTTTTATGACTAAAACTCAAATACAAACATGTTTGTAAACATGGTACTTATATAAAAAAATTAAAAATAAATTAAAAGCTTAAACATAAGACCTCACAAAATAAAAATGTCTAGAGTTAAAAAGGATTCAGTAGCCTTGATATTCTTCTCATCATTGATCAAGAACTTTTTTATATGACATCAAATCACTTTGAACCAAAGTAAAATTAAATATTATATTAAACCAAAACGCTTCTACACCTCTACACAGAAAGGCACAAAGGAAAATATTGAATATTGGTTTTTTGGCATATTTAGAAAAAAATCCACTAATAAAACTATATAGAATTTGAGTTTTCTTGCAAAAGTATTTTCAAACCATTATTTATATTTTATAATTTATATATTTTTATAAATTACAAATGTACTCTTCTCATGTAATTTTTTATTGTGTTTACAATGAGTTTATTATAATTATATTTTAAATAAACCATATTAATGTGACTATATTTTTAATGCCTAAGTATATACAGATTGATGTTGCTTTTATACATGATAATTATGTTTGCCTTTGTCTCATAATTTCTTGATCAATTTTGGCAGAAAGTTGTTAATTACTTATTTTTCCCTTCAAATAAAATTCTATTGATTTTGTTCATTCTCTTTACTAGAGGTTTTTTCTGCATCATTAATTTCAGTTTTAATCTGTTTACTTTCTTTGTCATATATTGTTTGATTTTAATTTTATAGTCTTTGGTGTCTTGAGATCAATACACAGAACAATATTTTAAAGATGTTTTTGTAATGTAATTTTAAATTGTTTTTATTCTATTTTTGTTTAATTAACACAAATGAAAACATTAAATCTAAATTGCACATTTTTGATGTATTGACATGTATTTGCTCATACAGCCAGCATTACAATTAAATATTGTAACAATCTTTAAAAATGTCCCAGAGTGTTTCTTTATAATGTTTTCCAATATTTTCCAATTATCAGAGAAAATTATTACTTTGATTTCTAAGTCCAAAGATTTTGTATTGTTCAAGCATAAAATAAATGTAATCATACAGTATATAATAGTTGTTTTTGTCATCTTTCAATTTATTGCACTAAACTATATTTTAAAGGTTTTCATTTTTATTGACATGAAATTTACACATAGACCTCAAGTGCATATTTCAATAAATTTTGACAAATATATAATCCATTTTTAATCAAGGTATTATCAATATGTCATCTAAAAAGGGCTCTATTGCAAATCTAGGCAACAACTTTTATGATTTAGGTTAAGGTACATGAGTTTTTTTCTTTCCTAGCTTCATAAAAAATAAATTTGATGGTACACATTCTTCTGTGTTGATTTATTTAATATCCTAAAATTTATATACATTATATAGAAGTCTAAAATATTTTAATTTGGTTTTCCAGCACTATTGGTACTATGAGGGATTATTCCTGGCAGGCTCAAGAAACCATTAATATGCCAGGATTGAGCCTGAATTGGCTTTGTTCAAGTAAGTATTCTGTCCACTGTACTCTTTCCAGTTCTAACCCCTTTTCTTATATTATTTTGTTATATTACTATCTCATAATTTTATAGTCTATCTTGATGATATGTATTTGTATTTTCCTTAGTTTTTAATCATTATAAATAAATTTTCTTTAAAAATTGTTATGCATATCTTTCCTTAGACATATATAGTCCTGTTCTTAAATGAATCCCTCAAGTCTCTGGATCATAGGAGAGGTATAGGCATTTGAATATGCATAATTCATAATAAAACGCAGAACAGTGTTACAAAGTGACAGCTTTTCTGAGTTGCGGCAATGTGTGAGCATAAACTTTCTGACTTCAAACTATACTAAAATGCTACAGTAATCAGAGCAGTGTGGAATAAAAATAGACACAGAGATTATCATTATAAGAAACTGAAATAAAAATAGGCACAATAAGCATAAAAGAAAAAAATATTTAGTAATTTATTTTGGGTGAAAATGGTACATGCAAACAAAACTAGAGTACTACCTCAAAAAAATGCATAAAAGTTAACCCAAAATGAATGTAATACAATATCGTATATCCCCTTAAAACACTTTAATGCAAAGGTATGAAAAACACTCACAATGTTGACTTTGGTGGTCTTTTGAGATTAAATTTAAAAGGCAAGACAAACTAGCTCTCCAAAAAATATTCATCAGAAGATTTCCAGTTGCCATGCAATCTCTTTTCTTTTTCTTTCTCTCCTTTCAAAGTACATGAATATACCACTATTTCTTTAGACATTCTTCGGTTCTCAGACACCTGAATTGTTTCTTGAATTTGGCTATTGTAAAGTGCTGCAGCAAGAATAAGAATGCAGAGGGTTTTACTGCTGGCATTTTGGGGTTTATACTAGATCAAGTGAAAGTCAATTCCTAGTATGTTTAGTTGGTTGGTTTGTTTTGAGGTCACACCCCGCAGCTCTCAGAAGTCACTCCTGTTTCTGTGCTCAGAAATCGCTCTTGGCAGGCATGAGGGGGATCATATGGGATGCAGGGATTCAAACCACCATTGGTCATGGATTGGCTGCATGCAAGGCCCTACTGCTGCGCTATTATTCTAGCTCCTAACTCCTAGGTTTGTTTTTCTTTAAAGGAATATCCATATGTTTCCCAAAAAGACAGATCCTGTATAGATTCCCACCAGCAGTGAATCTAAGTCCTTTTCTCCCAGCACTGGATTTTCTTGTTCTTGTGGTTTTGTCAGTCTTTGTGGTATGAGATGGTATTTCATTGATTGTATCTACCTGTTGTTTAGTGATGTATAATATTTCTTCATGTGCTTTTTGACTATCTGTATTTCTTTTTTGAAAAAAAGAATGTCTGTTCAGTTCTTTATATTTTCAGGTGGGGTTATATGTTTTTCTTACACAATTGTACCAGTGTTCTGTATACCTTATATTTGATCCCCTGATCTTATGAGTACTGGGTATTTAATTTCTCCTTCTGTGGGCAGTCTTTGTATCATACATCTACACAATAAATATATGCAGCTGTTAAGAAAATGAAGTCATGAAATTTGCTTATACATGTGTGGATATGAAGAGTATTATGCTGAGGAAATGAGACAGAAGGAGATGTATAGATGTAAATTAATCTCATCATTTTGGGATATAAGAAAAATAAAAGATAGGGGCCAGTGCCATAGCAAGATAGTAGGACATCTGCCTTGCACGTGAACGCCCCAGAAGTGACCCAGGTTCAATTACTGGCATTTCATATGGTCCCCAGAGCCTCCAGAAGAGAATTCTGAGCACAGAGTCGGGAGTAACCCCTGATGGCCGCTGGGTGTGGACTTAATACTAAAAAAAGAAAAGAAAAGAAAAGAAAAGTATAAGGCAGTATAGTAATTATATTCAGACACAATAGAGATGAGTGCCAGGAGGACCAGTCCATGGCTTGTGACAAAGAGCGGGGATTGCAATTGGGGTGAAGGGTCCACAGTGATCTTTGGAACTGATCACTCTAGATACAAAGAGGTGCTGAAAAGGGATATACATGAAAGTTATATTATAGTATATACATGAAAGTTGTGTATATATATATATATGAAAGAATATATGCTAAAGTGATATATGTGGTACCATTTTATTAACAATAGTGCAAACCACAGTGTCAAAAAGGGGGAAAGGGAAGAGAGAGAAAGAAGTAAAATGTCTGCCCATAGGTCTGCAGGGGGACATATCGAGGACACTGGTGATGGGAAACGTGCACTGGTGAAAGGAAGTATACATTGTTTGACTGAAACACAATCATGAACAATTTGTAACCACGGTTCTTAAGTAAAAATCAAAACTATTTTAAAAGAAAAAAAGTACTTGAATAGTTTTGCCATCTCTAAAAAGATACTTTATAGAGCAAAAACTAAGTAGCAAAGATCTTCCTATTTAAAATGGTTGGCTCTATATTTGCAAAAGCATTATAATAAAAATAATTTCATAAGAACACAGCAATGTATTTATTTTATCCTCTCATCTCTCAAAATTCCTGTGGCATTGATTTTGTCAATTATCTTCATAGGATTGCTTACTGTTAAAAGTAAAAATAGTCGACTACTCCTTTCTGACTAAATCTTAGACAAATCAAGTATAAGTGATATAGACTCACTATGGCCCATGTCTCTGCTGAAATGTTCATAGAAATTTGTGTTTCTGTGAGAACACAAATATCTAAAAGCATCTAACATTGCTAATGTCACACAAAATAAAAACTAGAATGTCTCCAGAGAACACTGTTATTTCATTAAGCCAGCATAGTATATTAGAACTTTTGCTTTTAAGGCTCTTAACCTAATAACTTCTGGATAGAATATTTAGAAATTTCATGGAATTATAGCCATAAAAATTTCTGCTATCTCTAGTTAGTACTTAAGAACAGTGGAGCAACCTCTCCCTTTAGTGACTCTTCAACACTATTAGGTGACTAGGTAAAAGCCAAGCATCACATAAAACTGATGATCAACTTTCTTGATTTCTGAATATCTAGGCAATGTTTTAAATGTATATACCTTAATAAATTATAAAAAGCTGAACTTACAAATTTTATTTTAATTTCTAACTCTCATTATTTATAATCAATTTATATACTCAAGATTTCAATCTTTAGAATTTAGTAACATATCTCTAAACATTGTCACTTTTACTGATAACATTTTCTTCAGTAATTACCATTTTTTTCCAAATAAATTTAATAATTACTTAACTTAAAATTAAGTTTTGCTTGGATTTGCAATTGTGCTAATTTTGTAAGGTATTGGGTATTATCAAATATTTGTATAAGATTTACCTAAGTATCTATATATCTAATCTATCAATTAATCTTTTTTATTCAAATAAAGTGTTAGCATTCTCTTTACAAAGATGTAATATGATTCTTATTAAATTTAGCACTGATTATATTAGATCCAATTATGAAAACAAAAATTTGATAATTTTTAATTGCTAATTGAAATATAATAGGGAATAATTATACCTTTGATTGTCTATTTTGTTTTGAGATCTACATTAAATTATTAATACATACAACATTATATAAACTGTATTTCAGCAATGAAGATGCAAAACTACTCAAACGTGCAACATAGATCAATGAATAAGTAATTGTAATATATTTACATAATAGAATATTAACAGTTTAGAAGAAAATCATAAGTTTATCTACAGCTCTGTAATTATTAGTCCTGAATCTGAAATAATACTATTGTACTCATCTCTACAATTCAGTTTTCTCATATGTACCATATAAATAACATTGGTAACATGGCAATGTTTATGTAAAAATCAACTTAATATTTAAAAAGCAGTTAGTGACTTTCTTGACATATAACTCGTGCCCAGTTAATTAGTGTTGTCACATGACTTTTATCATTTTGAGCTAGGCAAAAGTGCAAAGAATGATACTATTCTATAATGATCAAGATATTAAACTGTTGATAAGAATCTAAATGTATTATGTTCTTTTTTGGATGGCTACTTTCTGGCTGTGTATCAGAACTTTACATCTGCAAATCCTTAAACCCTGGTATTTCACTTCCATAAATGTACCTTTTTATTTTAAAGAAGATAATTTTGTAATAAATATATACAAATATATTTCCATGACAGTGGTTTATAGAAAAAAATTTCAAAATCCGTCCCTACTTTGCTCTTTTTGACAACACTAAGTCCTTCAATGACGATTAAATATATCATCTATCATTCTGTCTTAAATATATTTCCTGTTTAGAAATTCTTTTTTGATGACCTTATTAAATTATAGTTATCCTTCCTTCTCATTAGTCTCTCCAGTGCCTCTTATTTACATTTATGATAGCTGCTCTAAAGTACTACAGTAGAGTAGTAAACCTCAAGGTGTTTAAAAAGTAAATAATATTTCTTAGATATAGTACACTTTACTTATGTTACACTACTCCAAAATTTATAGGTTGAAGTCACGGCTTGAAATATAATTTTTACTAGTAGCTAAAGACTATAAATAAAACAGGACCCTTTGAAAAGTGATTAACTTTGAAGATGAAGTCTTTATGTGTGGAGATGTAAAGGAGACCACAGTGAATTTTATATTTGCAGCCCTGTGAAGTCACAGAGAGAAGAAAGCAATCTGAGAAACAGAAAATATCGGTGGTGGGAAAGATGCACTGGTGATGAGATGGCTGTTGGACATTTTATGACTGAAACTCAATCACGAACAACTTTTAACTTAAAATTCAATTAAAAACTTATTTAATTAAAAAATAAATACATTAAGAGTCATAGAGAATGTTCGAACATGCAAAGAGTCAATACAAAAGGAAACAATACTACATACAAACAGATAAGTACCTAATAGTGTATAAGCACCAAATTTTATGAGCAAAAGTCAAATTTAAACTAATAAGTAGGCAATTCTCAATATTAATTAGAATGTCAATGCTGATTTTTAATAATATAGAATAACTAAGAAGAAAAAAATAGTTTGGGTCTCTTGATTCTATTGTCATTGACTTTGTGTTTGGTATTTAGGTCTGATCATCTTTTATTGCCTTCAATGCTCATGAGACTGCTTTGCCCCTGGTATTGTCCACATTTTTTCTTTCAATTTGTAGGAAGACAGAGAATATGAGGCAGAACAAAATGATTCATGTGCTATGGTTCTGCTAAAAAAAAAAAAAGGAAAAGAAAGCAGACTGGAGCACCTGACTAGAAGCCATAAATATAAATTTAAATGGAAAAAAAAAGAAAAAGAAAGAAAAAGTAAAAAGAGAGGTCTGGTGTGGCAAAGATTTAAGTTTTTTGTGGTTTTTTTTTTTTGCATCCGCATAATAAATATTAGTGAAATCAAACTACAACAAGTTATACACAAAAGGAACTGTCCAGGGTGGAAGTATAGGATGCATGCTGGGAACAGGGGAGAAAGGAGGTCAACATTGATGGTGGTAATTGCCCTAATTCACTATCACTATATATCTTAAATATAACTGTGAAAGACTTATAATTCACATTGGTCTCAATAAAAATTATTAAGAAAACCCCACAAAATTGAAGTAGATAATACAAATGTATATTCAATAGCAATAGAAAGAAAAAATTTTAAGTAAAAAGAGAAGATTCCCCAGAGTAGGCAATATGTTAGAACATAAAACAATTTTGATAAATATGAGTATTAAAATAACTAAGTTAGAAATAAATAACAAAAATTAAGAAAAGTTATAATTCATAAAAATCTGCAATTCATTAACATAGTGCCAAAGAACCATAAGCTTAAAGCAAAATAATTGAAAGAAAAAATAAAATCTGCAAAACCAAAGTCAAAAGTCACAGAGCTGGAAATGAAATTTGGGTTTTTTTTCTAACAAGGGAGTGATTCCTTTTCCATCTCCCAAATAAAACCACCCAACCCAAAGGCAGGAGTCACAAATCCCTGGGCATCTGTTCTACAGCCCTTTAAAAAATAATGGTAAAATAAAAAATACTGACATAAAAATTTGAGTTCAATTTTATACTCACATTAAATATAATTTACTGAAATCAACTGAATAGTAAAATCATTTCTGTTCCTTACTAAAATTATCATTTCCACATTATCTACATTATCCTTACTGATATTGTGAAAGAAATATCTTTGGCTTATTTATGTTCTAGATTATTTGTTTATATTAAAACCAATTTTATTCCCCAAAACTTGTTAATAAACTTTTCAAATTGAAAAAACAATAATGGTCCAAACCAAACACAGAACCACAGAACTGGTCATGAAATTCTCATTTTTTCTTTTTCCGTTTTTTTTTTTTTTTTTTTGGTTTTTTTTTTTTTTTTGGTTTTTGGGCCACACCCATTGACACTCAGGGATTCCTCCTGGCTAAGTGTTCAGAAGTCTCTCCTGGCTTGGGGGACCATATGGGATGCCAGGGGATGGCGCTGGCAAGGCAGACACCTTACCACCACTGCACCAGCACCACTGCGCTGGTCCCAAATTCTCATTTTTTAATGTATTTCATCATTCTGGATTCTAAAGCTCTTCATGTTTTGGTTTCAATCAGACAACAGAAATCCAGGTTTCACCCCCTCCCACACACACATTCCATTTTCCTCCTACCCATCAGCCTATCTCTATGGCCTTTGTCCTTTTAAATATATGATTCTATATATTGTTAAATAGGGAGCTTCTCACTTTGTAATCTAATTGGATTACCAGTAATAATCTGGAAAATTTCTTGATTTATTTAAAATAGGTATTCTAGGAATGTCTAGATCTCTCCGTTCAATGATAGCTTCTTCATCACTCCCCTTACTAATATTTTCAGCTTGAAATTTGTCACAAGAACAGCATAGATCCACAGCTATAAATCATAGCTATAAAAAATTAGCTCTTTTCCATCAGTGAATATGCAACAGTCTCCTCTCTTCTCTGCAATGAGGCCATCTGAGAGTCATGTTGCTTTAGTACTATAAATCAGCACCAAGCTGTGACAGCATTCTGACAGCAGAACAATTATTGTCCTGCATGTGTCAAATATGGTTTAAAATAGTTATGATAAATTATAGAAAATAAAACAAAATCAAAAGATGGACAATAAAGAAAGCTGAGTCCCAATCCCAAGATAGTTATAGATACCAATTATCCAAATATTGAGTAAATTAGAGCAAGATACTTATTGTTTCTTGACTTTCAACATCACAGATTTTAAAATCAGAAATAATCAAAAGCCATTCTGAACTTACTATATAAATAATAACCTATTCCTTTGAAAGTGAAAAAAATGAGAGGAAAATGAAGGCCCAAACTCAGCATACATGATGGACATTCATTAGTTCTCTTTTTACTACTAAAAAGGAAAGTTACAATTAAATTAATTTAGATGAAGTCATTTAGACTAGAACTCTTACTGCCGAGTGTTATTCATATTTGTAAATTTTAATTTGTAATTCTTATTTATATATGTGATTTATTAAACTCACTTTTTATTTATTTCTTTTAATAATAACCTCACTTTTAAAGTGAGATCAGAGCTTGTCTAGTAAGGTAAACACATCTACATATTCTTATGATCTCCTTAAGGTACACTTTAAATGTAGATAGGTCAGAATTTTACTTCCCATTTCTTCTTGTTTTCAGCACAGTACCTAACAAAGTTATGAGCTTAAATGATGCTCATTCTGAACAAACCAATCATTAATCATAGTATTACTTTCTGATCATTGCTATAATACATCATCACATGCATCACTTGATAAACATATATCTACAGTTTTGGAAGTCAAAGGTTCAAAATATTCTCATCGAGCTAAAACGGAAACATTTATAAAAGAGCTAGCTTTCTAAATACTGGAAAATAATATGTTTTTGTTTCTCTCCTCTGTCTCTCTTTATTTTTAGAAAATGCTCTGATTTCTTGTTTAATGGCCCCTTCCATGGTCATAATTTTTTTGAGTGTTTAATAGTTTTATCTCTAAGTATTTGGCCTCATTTTTCATCTAATGGATACTTATTATTACACTGGGCCAATCCAGAATAATTGTAATGGGAGTTATTCAACAATTTTCATTTTTATCTGAAATCGTAAAACTCCCTTACCACTTAACAGCCTATTCACACAAGGTGTGTAGGGAATAGAATGTGGAGGTCTGTGGGGGAGTCTTATTGTGATTACTATGCTACATAACTACTTTCTAAGAATGTGTGTCAAAGGAAGGACACTGTGAATTGGGAAAGGCTTGATAAGACCATTCTTGCTGGAGAGAATATTAAATACTTTTCGCAGGAAAAGACAGATAATATGAACATGTTTGTCCAGGATTTAGAGAAGGACATGGCCAGAAGTGAAGATCGAGCAACATACAGGGTCAGAATATCTTTAAGTGGTATATAATTTCACCAGCTATTATATGGAATAATCATACTACTGAAGCAAACAAATTACTGGCACTAAAACAATCATAAGATTATGGTTTTGACTGGGTCGTTGGTGGTGGAAAATGTGCACTGAATTGCAAACTGAAGTGTCTTAAAAAAGAAATAGAAAAGGAGACGTAGAAAAGAAAAATATATGCCTCAGAGACAGGATGGGGAAAGGGCATTGGAGGAGAGTGAAAGGGAAATTGGGGATATTGGTGGTTTGCCCTAGTGAAGGTTATTGTACATTGTATGACTTTAACTCAATAACGAACAACTTTATCTGTGGGAAAAAAACCTGTATTACGAACAATCTTGTAACCGTGGTGTCTAAATTAAAAAATTAAGACTGTGGTTCTTAGGAGAAACAAGAAACTTGCAACCAGGGAATGTTAAAGTCATTTCACCATAAAAGACAATGCTTCTGCCTTTCAGTAATTACAGTGGAAAGTGAAATGAGATTAAAAAAAAATAAATGGTTGTTGCTATTGTAGAATCAACTAACATTTATGGATTAAAACTATGTTGGATGGAATAACTAATTTCCAGGTTGAGTTCCTGAGTATGTTTTAATAGTTTTATTTTTTTTTGGTTCTTTTTCTAAGTATCCCTTTCATTTTTTGATCATAAAACTTGCTACTAAGCAACATGATTGAGATTTCCAGACCAAGTCACTAATGTCAAGGGCAAAAGGAGACTAGGAAACTGGAATTATGTTCAGATAGAAACCAGTCAGGTGATGGTAGATACCAATGCTATTTTCAAATCACATCATATCATAATTCTTCCGCTTCTTGCTAGACACCATTCATTTTCTAAAAATTTGCCATTATCCTTCAGGCTACTACAGTAAGTTGCAAGTCTGGCTGCTGTTCGGCTGCAGAAGTTTAAGTCTGCCAGGGCCCATTGATGCAGGGCTCATGGGGTCCATGATATCCGGCTGCCAGGTGGGTCCTCGTGCCCTCCCAGGGATGCCAATATGTAGCGACTGTCTGTCAGGGGCTTAGAGGGAGAGAAAAGGAAAGAAACCAAATATATATATACAATATACTTAGTGAAGA